>NC_090905.1:235000-535000 GCF_040956055.1 Brachionichthys hirsutus
GACTGTCATCGCCTTCCTCACGTGAGAATATGCACGGCATGACGTTGCTCTCGAGATCAGAGCCACTTGGGCATACTCTGGCTCCGCAGACGAAGCCCAAGACTTCACTATCTCTCTGTCCCCCGTTTATTATACAGTCTGCGGATTTCACGTTCACTTTTTATTTACAGATAAAGAAGGAAATAAGATCAATATTTCATGAGCTGGGTACATTCTGAACAGCTCCAGTGCTGCCCCACGGAGCGAAGCTTCAGCACCTCAGGCGAGGATCTGCTTCCTGCCTCCAAACTGCTGAACTCACATCAACTCAGGCTTTGCAATCTGTTCCCATTCATTCGATTATGTTCAAATGTAGTAATAGTATCAAAATAAATATGCCTGTTTTGCGGTCTGTTTTTTCTACTCTTCCTCCATGCTGCTGTACTTAAGAACTGCTAATCCCATCCATCCATGCATATGGACCATGGCAGTCATCCAGAACGGCCAGTCAGAGCTCAGCGGTGCCCAAAAGTGAAGTGTTGTCAGCCAGTTCTCAAACCTAATCGAATTCAGGAGTGAAAATCACCCTGTGGGTCGATGCAGAGATGTGTGACTGGAAAAGATGCTCTGAGTGTGAACATGTGTCTCTGGACTAGCACCTCCCACCTCACGCTCAAACACACAGTCTTGTGGTAATGAGTAAACATTAAAGAGGCTTATTCCAAACCTCCTCTGAGACAAAACGCCTTGAAAACGCTTTGACACAAATGCTCTCTACATGAACTGCAACAAGCCCCCAAGCTTGCATTTAGCATCTGCATTGGAGATGAATTAGATTTTGTATTTCCCTTGCAGCTGAAGCCCAAAGCGTTCTCTTGGGCCTCATGGATGTTGTCACGCTGTCTCTGTCTGCCTTCTGTAGAGCGGTGTCTTCTGGGGTGGCTGGCTCTACGCTGATCAAAACTCTGTTCCAAAGGCAAACCTGGAGGATATTCCTGAAGAGTCACCTGGACATGTTTGCCCGGTTTGGTTTGGTTGAAGACGTTTCAACTCTCATCCAAGAGGCTTCTTTGGTTCTAAAAGACTGGTAGATAATTCAGATACTTCTACTCCTCGTGTAGAAAACTAACAAAGGCTCTAAACCACCAAGACAAAAAAGACTCATCAGGAGTGGCCTGTGTCCTTTAGGTGCAGGCTGACTGAGGGGTTGACCCCCCTTGTTGCGCCATACGCTGCATTCTTCACTGCACTGGACACTGGATGGAAGAATGTAGCGACTTGTACTTTTGGGGAGCAAACAACAAGAGCATGACTCAACACAGGAGAGACAACTCCTCAGGACGACTGAGCAGTCCACCTGCACCTGAAAGAAACAGGACATGTCTTTGAGGATAGTAATGTCCAGGTGTTAGCGGGGAGGACAGGCGGTCTGAGAAGAGGAGGGAGACCCCATCTATCAGCAACACACAATGCAGTACTGACCTCTGTCCCCAAAGTCCACAACCTCCAGCCACACCTGGAGGCATCGCCTGAGGGTGGGGGGAGAACGACGGCTCTTCTGAATGTTAATGACTCCTCTGGTTGGTTTAGTAATAATTAGATTCAATCATCAATCAACCGGCATTTCCATTATTAACAATAGAAGATTTGATTTAAAGAAATAACAATTACAAGGAAAACACACTTTATGTTAGGGCTCTACATGAAGCACGGAAAGCAAAGCAATTTGATCACACTCCCCATCCCCATATCCTCCTGAGACGCAGCCCGTTGACATGTCCTCTAGTCCACTACAGAGGACATCAAATAAAATGCATAAAACAACAATTATCCACTGAATAAAACCAAAGGCACAATCATCACATTGCCTCCTCCTTCCCAATCTCATCTCAGTGTTTTCCAATATGTTCTCGTCATGAAAACACCTGCGATCATTCCGGAATGGGAGCACTTTTTGACGAAGTATTTGCGACGCATGCCTGGCTGTCATCGCTCCAGCTGAGGCGGCTTTCATCTTGCAAACACAACATGAAAGGGACGAACAGCCGCCATGTTAAACTTCAAGTCTGAACAGAGCAATGCTAGAGCATGCAGAGACAGTTTCCACGGGGTCAGCACAGAGCGGGACGTAATCACTCACCTTGTTCAACCTGTTGCCCTCCGGGTGGCGCTGCAGGTTGAACAAGAGCAGGACCAACAGACTCAGGGACAGTTTTATACCGAGACCAAGACTAAACAGGACAACTACTCACCATGTGTACTAAACAATATAACTACTCACCATGTGTACTAAACAATATAACTACTCACCATATGTACTAAACAATATAACTACTCACCATGTGTACTAAACAGGACAACTCCTCACTATGTGCAATAACTAATGTATACTACTACTATATGCAAGGTACTGGACAATCTCTCTGCACTTTAAATTTGTGTCGTTTTAATCTATTACTTTAATTTTATGCTGTTACTAAATACCAGACGGAGCAGCGCTCCTAATCTCATTGTGTAGCCGCTACGCCATGACAATAAAGGCTTTCTGTTCTGTTCTGTTCTATTCTGTTCTATTCTATACTGTTCTGTTCTGTTCTGTTCTATTCTGTTCTATTCTGTTCTATTCTATTCTATTCTATTCTATTCTATTCTGTTCTATTCTATTCTATTCTATTCTATTCTATTCTATTCTATTCTGTTCTATTCTATTCTATTCTGTTCTGTTCTGTTCTGTTCTGTTCTATTGTGTTCTGTTCTATTCTATTCTATTCTATTCTATTCTATTCTATTCTATTCTATTCTATTCTGTTGCGTTGCGTTGCGTTGCGTTGCGTTCTATTCCGTTCCGTTCTGTTCTGTTCTGTTCTATTCTGTTCTGTTCTGTTCTATTCTGTTCTGTTCTATTCTATTCTATTCTGTTCTATTCTATTCTGTTCTATTCTATTCTGTTCCATTCTGTTCTGTTCCGTTCCGTTCCGTTCCGTTCCGTTCTGTTCTGTTCTGTTCTGTTCTGTTCTGTTCCGTTCCGTTCCGTTCCGTTCCGTTCTATTCTATTGTGTTCTGTTCTGTTCTGTTCTGTTCTGTTCTGTTCTGTTCTGTTCTGTTCTGTTCTGTTCTATTCTATTCTATTCTATTCTATTGTGTTCCGTTCCGTTCCGTTCCGTTCTATTCTATTCTGTTCTATTCTATTCTGTTCTGTTCTGTTCTGTTCTGTTCTATTGTGTTCTGTTCTATTCTATTCTATTCTATTCTATTCTATTCTATTCTATTCTATTCTGTTGCGTTGCGTTGCGTTGCGTTGCGTTCCGTTCTATTGTGTTCCGTTCCGTTCTGTTCTGTTCTGTTCTGTTCTATTCTATTCTATTCTGTTCTATTCTATTCTATTCTATTCTATTCTATTGTGTTCTATTCTGTTCTGTTCCGTTCCGTTCCGTTCCATTCTGTTCTATTCTATTCTGTTCTATTCTATTCTGTTCCATTCTGTTCTGTTCCGTTCCGTTCCGTTCCGTTCCATTCTGTTCTGTTCTGTTCCGTTCCGTTCTATTCTATTGTGTTCTGTTCTGTTCTGTTCTGTTCTGTTCTGTTCCGTTCCGTTCTATTCTATTGTGTTCTGTTCTGTTCTGTTCTATTCTATTCTATTCTATTCTATTCTATTCTATTGTGTTCCGTTCCGTTCCGTTCCGTTCCGTTCCGTTCTGTTCTGTTCTATTCTATTCTGTTCTGTTCTATTCTGTTCTATTCTATTCTATTCTGTTCTATTCTGTTCTGTTCTGTTCTATTCTATTCTATTCTATTCTATTCTATTCTGTTCTATTCTATTGTGTTCTATTCTGTTCCGTTCCGTTCCGTTCCGTTCCATTCTGTTCTGTTCTGTTCTGTTCTATTCTATTCTGTTCTATTCTGTTCTGTTCTGTTCTGTTCTGTTCTGTTCTGTTCTGTTCTGTTCTATTCTATTCTGTTCTGTTCTATTCTATTCTGTTCTATTCTAACGAGACTTGCCAGCTCAGACCAATGAATAGACCAAGAGGAGGGGCGGGGCTCCAACACAATACACTCTGACAAGTTGAAGGTTTTCAAGGCCATATATAATTCTCTTGGTTTACTGAAGCTGATGATATTTTTATGATGTTGTTGTCTATTTTTTCGTGCCTTAATCCCGGTTGAGGCCTGGTTCACTTCAGACTTCACAGCAGGACCCTTCAGCTGCGGAGCAAAACGACGTCTTTGACTCTGTATGATTGGCAGGGGACAGGATGCAATCTGTATTTTAATAACTGGGTAATATCTAGCAAATGAAAGTAATGCTTCTCAGGAAAAAAGATACAGAGATGAGATGGATACAACGCTGTCACATAAGTAGCCAGATGAGCATTATGAGACATGTGGAATGCTGCAAGCAGGATGAATGCAGGTGCCCATAATGACCCACACAGCTCAGACATGGCACATGTGTGTGTGTGTGTGTGTTTAAAATAGCAAAAGTTATTCTGAATCACTCCTCCTTATCCTTAGTAAATATCCCCCCTTTCTCTTCACCTTTCTGAGCCCATGGGGGACAGGAATAATTCAACTCGAGTCCTTATTTCAAATATTAGAAAAGGAAATTTCCATTTTGACAGCCTTAAATAAAATCCAGACATTTACACCGACTCAGAGAAAAGTCAACCCTCTTGTCAGATCCACGTTTTGCATGCATGTCCTTTGACTTGTCACTATTCTATCACATCAATCATCACAGCTGTTCAGATGTGCTCATCTTCTCTGCTATAATTTTGTTTGCAGTTGTAACTGCCTTGTGTTCCCATGGAGATGAATCTCTATTCTAATCATATCAATCATTGTCTTCTGATGCATGGGTTAAACCGTTTACCTGTTCTAGCATTGTGCTATGTGTCACACTTCTTCCCTTCACCTCTAGTGCAGATTTTCCTCTCTATGAACAAAGAGCGATGTTTATTACCCTGACTCCTCTAATACGGCTCTGCTGTTAAAATCATTAGTGGGAAAGGCCTTTCATGCTGTAATTATTATTGATCTGACAACAGGCTGTTTCAACCATCAGAATACGCCGATAGCCGCGTTGGCAGCAAGAACTCGACATGTCATTAGGAAGGCTTTGAAAATGATACGCTGATGTTGGCAATTGAAGAAACTCGGGTGAGGAGAGACTGATTCCCTGACTTGTTCTGGGAGTTGGAGAAAGATGCAAACAGTCTTGGCTGACATGTGAGTATAAATCTACATAAATCTACCTCCTGCTTTTGCCACAGCGAGTAGCAGAAGCAGGAAATATCGAAGGATGTACTGCAATTTTTACAGGTTGGTTCCAGATGCATTTTCAAAAATACGTATGGCTCCATATTTCTTTATGAATCACTTCATCAGATATACCACTGATTACCACAGGCAGACGTCGCTACTTTGGCATGCTAATTAACAGCAGCACCACAGTGCAGCCTCCATGCACACGTGTTTACAATAGGAAGTAATGAGCAAAGTTCTTCCACTCCATGAACCAGAGCGTGCTGGTGGAGGTGGGGTAGGGGTGCAGCTTGTGGTCTATGCTTGCAGGACAGGATATGCTTTTACAGACTGGGGGAGAAATGGGGAGTTGCTCAATCTGAGACCACCAAATATTGACCATTGAGTGGAACGATGCAAATCATGCATATAAAGCAGTGCAGCTTAAATTGCATGAACTTTGCAGGCTACACTGCATTTGTGATCAATGTCAGTGTGCATTGACGTGCAAAACTTTTGGAGCTGGGATTGGGCAATGATCCCTGTGTAAATTTGAATATTCAAATTGATAAAAAATAGAAGCTCCTTTGTGCAGCTGATTTAATAAGATGTGGGAATAATGTGTTTGGTTGTCAAAACACGTGCTTTGCTTTTGGAATGTGGCATACAAAAGCAAAAAGCAATGCATTAAACATTTTAATAATCCTACCAGTCATCTTAATTATGGGGCCATTATAATTACATCAATTCACATGGGGGAAAGAAAATCAATATCCCCACTATATTTCAACGACTCGTTAATATGACCGACCATGCCAATCGGAAGCACATAAGCTCTGACAGAACGTGCCACGCCCCTCTGGTTGTCAAGGACATACAATAACAATATACAAGTGAGTCTACCTCCCATCTTGTTCTTCATCTCTTCATTTCATCTTCAGCCTTCTAATTTTTACATTCATCCCTGATTGCTTGAAATCAGGATGCATGGTCTCCGAGTCAAGGTGTCAGGTCAGCACATACCCATCAGCCTCTGGACCATCAGCTCTGCCTCTCACAGCGAGTCAATCCGTGAGTCCTGACCCGCAGATTCTACCACTCAACAGATGCCCACTGAGACAGCCTGGTGCCTAAAGAGAAACGGCATCTTTCTGCAGTGGGCTTCCTTTAAACGTACTGTTTGCATGCTCTAGCTTGCTGCTCCGGAACGGGAAAAGATACACCTACAACTGTAACATACATGAAACTAGAATGAACTATGAGTGTTCACACCAAATTTGAAGTCTCTAGCTCCCGAATTGACATCAGGAAGGACTCCTGAAAAATGCAGATTTTAGAACAAAAATGAGCTCTCAGATCCGGAATGTGATCCGGATCCGCCCGAAATATAACATTTATATCAGGATAAAATTAAAATTAAAATTCTGTTCTGTTCATTCCATTTATTTCAGATTTGAACTGGCTGTAGTGGCTTTTTTTGCCACTTGGGGGCAGAAGAAATATAATTTTGACTAATTGTCAATGACAAAATCATCTTACGGCAGAAAAAGAAAAGACTTTTTCCTTACAAATATGCTTCATCTCAGTCGTGACACACATGATAATTATTTTTTATGTCAGCATCCATCCCACCGTCAGCAGCCAACCCACAGCGCTGTGTGTCAATAAGCCACAGAAACCCACGGAGCTCCACAACCTTCCCCTCAGATGAGCACAACGGCTGCTGTTGCTTTTCTCTTTCACAAAACCAATAACCGTTTATGTTAAAATCCTTCATCTCAAACAAACAATCAATAACTTACTCAGATTGCTTCTTTGTCACTTAGGGAACTGCACTCGCTCTTTTGCTGCCCCTGTGAGGTGTGAGTCAGCCCAGTTATTTCTGCAGTCTTGATGGCCACGTGAGGACTAACACATCGTTATTTACGTTATTATGTAAAAGTAGGACTTTCTAAAGAACTGCTGAAACAACACGACACAACAAAACGCAACGCAGCGCAGCGCAACGCAACGCAGCGCAGCGCAACGCAACGCAGCGCAGCGCAACGCAACGCAACGCAGCGCAGCGCAACGCAACGCAGCGCAACGCAACGCAGCGCAGCGCAACGCAACGCAGCGCAACGCAACGCAGCGCAACGCAACGCAGCGCAACGCAGCGCAGCGCAACGCAACGCAGCGCAGCGCAACGCAACGCAACGCAGCGCAGCGCAACGCAACGCAACGCAGCGCAACGCAACGCAGCGCAGCGCAACGCAGCGCAACGCAGCGCAACGCAACGCAGCGCAGCGCAACGCAACGCAACGCAGCGCAACGCAACGCAGCGCAGCGCAACGCAACGCAACGCAACGCAACGCAGCGCAGCGCAACGCAACGCAGCGCAACGCAACGCAACGCAGCGCAACGCAACGCAGCGCAACGCAACGCAGCGCAACGCAACGCAGCGCAACGCAACGCAACGCAACGCAGCGCAGCGCAACGCAACGCAACGCAGCGCAACGCAACGCAACGCAACGCAGCGCAACGCAACGCAGCGCAACGCAACGCAACGCAACGCAACGCAGCGCAGCGCAGCGCAACGCAACGCAACGCAGCGCAGGGCAGTGCAACGCAGATTGAAGCCCGGAAACAATGGAAAGATATCTTCTGACAGATCTGTGAGAGAAACCGTTGTCGTTTCAAGGCTGAGATTTAGTTTTATTATATATACCGTATATATAATAAAACTAAATCTCAGCCTTGAAACGACAACCAGTGTAGCGTTCCCAGTGTAGCGTTCCCAATGCAGCGTTCCCAATGCAGCGTTCCCAGTGCAGCGTTCCCAGTGTAGCGTTCCCAGTGCAGCGTGTCGTTCCCTTCTCCGTGTGTTCTCCCAGTGCAGCGTTCCCAGTGCAGCGTTCCCTGTGCAGCGTTCCCAGTGCAGCGTGTCGTTCCCTTCTAGGTCTGTTCTCTTGTGTACCTGATGCTTTCTGGACCTTCTCCAAGAAGAGAGTTGTTGGCGGCTCGATTTATTTGCTGCAGCCGATGCTCACTCATCGAACTTGTTTCTTTGTTGCACTGTACTAATAATAATAATAATAATAATACATTTTATTTATATAGCGCTTTTCTGGGAACTCAAAGTCGCTTACTTTGTAATGTGATGACAATGTCAATAAAAGCATTCCATTCCATAACCCTAATCTGACACAGGAAGTAAGTCATTTCTAGTCCTCATCCAACAACAGCTGGACTGGCTGATCGTGTCATCAGAGGCTTCTGCCCCGACAGTCCAGGGATTAGGCTAAAACAATACGACTGCATGTTGACTTTCTCCTTATCTATACTGCCACATTAAATTATATTACACGGCTATGTATTGCAATTGGCTAATGGTTTTATAATTACCCAAATTACAAGATATTAAATGTGGAGCCTCTCAATAGACGCTGAAAATGAATACCACAGTGAGGGTTTATCCCACAGTCGCGCTGAATATTTGATCCTGTTATCTAGAACATCTCCCTCTGGTTTTAGCTTCTAATGCGTGATTCCCATATAAATGTGGCGTATGTATCTTACACACGCCTTGCATTTACATTTAGTGATTCACATCCTGCTAAAATAGACTATTCTCAGGATTAGCCATAAAACCGTGGCACTGCAGGTTCAGTTTCTGGATGTGTCCTTTAGCGATGTTTGACGAGCACAAGTTGTTTCTTTTTCCTGTGGAATATGGCTGCATCCTTCCGTCATTGTATTTCAAATCAAGGTAAATGTATTACCGGAGCCCAACAGAGAATGCCTTGGAGGATGAGGAGAACGCATCGGCCACCCAGCTGAGTGTAATACTGAAGAGACAGTTCTATTCATGATCCCAGCAGCAAGAGCAGTGGACAAGAAAATCTCATATCCGTGATCCGTGCACCAATCCTGAACACATCTGCAGCGTTCCTGCTTTGTAGTGTAATCTGCGATGGGATTAAGATGCCATTGACACGCCTCACAAGGCTTTATTTGGGTGGGTTAATGTAAGGATGGCTTTTAGGCCAACTTCCCAGTTAGGACAAGCTGCAGTGACTTCAGCACGGAAGGACGTCTGCTGTTTTTGTGTGGATCCGATTAGAGAATGTTCTCTCGCTGGCAGCGTGCTCTGTTACACCAGGTTCACGATGCTGACAAGCCTGAACTTGGAACCAGCGTGTTTTGTTCTGCGTCTCTCGTGGACGTCCTCCTGCCAGGGTAGTCCAACGAGAGAGAAAGTGGGTGAGCATGACAGGCTGGAAAGAGGCAGTGGTGCAACATGCAAATTACATTGTACTGACTTGTTTTTGCACCTTCACTGATTCTTGTACTGTGTATAGCCTAAACCTGGGGTGGGCCAGGAGCAGATGGATGGAGTATTTGTGTGAGCTCATATAAATGACACGTAAAAGCCATTACATGAAAGGATTTGGCCTTTTAAAGGTATCATTATAGGGAAAAGGGAAAATGAATGAGGTTTAATTATAATAACATTTAATTTAATGATATAATTTGGACAAATTTGGCAGGCCGGATTAAAAAACCCAAAGGGCCATATATGGCCCCCGGGCCTTAGTTTGCCCATGCCTGGCCTAAACAGTAGAAATCCACCACCGTCTGTGTGTCACACAAGGGTGGGAGGAGCTTGAAGATGACACCTTCATTACGCTGTAACCTGAAATAAGATGGAACTCTGATGTCACTGATGCCTTATATTATTACCTCAGGTCTGATTTCTCAGCACGCTAATGTCAAAAACAACATTCCAGAGCAAATCACATTGGCCTCTCGCAGTTCTTCATCCAAGAAGCATCTCCCGAGGATGACAGTGTCATGATCATTTGAATGTTAAGGAACAGAAGGTTTATGTTACAAACAATATATATATATATATATATTTAAAATCCCGGATACTACAACATACATATTACAAAGGTAATTAAAGGTTAGCAGGCACTCAGTGAATGTGTTCCCAAGAAAGCTGAACATTTAACAAATATATACTAAAATGTTAATAATCTACTGCTAATACTTTACTGTGTATTGCTATGATACCACAACAGTGTAAATACAATTTATTTCCCCGATTTGATTAATAAGAGAGACAAATAAAGTTTAAAAGTGATTAACATTTCAAGAGTTGCACTTCTCAGAAAGAGGAGCTGCGCCGCCCAACCTGCTGTCTATCATGATGATGATGATGAATATATTTATTAGATAGAATGTTAGAGTACAAGTACAGTCAAACAATAGTATGTATTACAGTACAAGTACAGTCAAACATCCTGTCTAAGCATTTCAAAAAAGCCCTTGCGGTCTTGTTTCCGTTGAAAGTCCTTCGTACATAAATAACAATACCAATATTAAA
This sequence comes from Brachionichthys hirsutus, assembly GCF_040956055.1. Lineage (NCBI taxonomy): Eukaryota > Metazoa > Chordata > Actinopteri > Lophiiformes > Brachionichthyidae > Brachionichthys > Brachionichthys hirsutus. Next base: position 245,589 of record NC_090905.1, read on the forward strand.
GCCGCAAGCGGCGTTGTAGGCCCTCGCCGGCCGACAGGCCGTTGAGCTGACCCGCCGACGCACGCCGCTTTTGTCCTGAGTGCTTCACAAGTGTTTAGATTTGAGCTGCATTGGTAGCTCACAGTTTAGTCAAATTGTTATTTGGATTATATGGCCATCTGCCATCAGGAGTTTCAATCCAATATGGCCGCCTTCCTGTGTGTCTGGGGGCGTGGCCATAATAAAAAAAAAATTGCACTGACATGACGCATGTCTGTACCGAATTTCGTGGCTGTCTGACAAAGTTGGCGTCGGACCAAAAGAAAGTTACAAACACGGTTGACTCGCTGCGCTCGTCAACTCGTGTTTGTGGATGCCTGTGTGTGTGAGTGTGTGTTGTTTAGTGTCGGGGTGTGTGTGTGTGTGCAGTTGACTCGCTGCGCTCGTCAACTGTGTTTGTCGATGTCTGTGTGTGTGCGTGTGTGTTGTTGAGTGTCGGTGTGTGTGTGCGTGGGTGTGTTGGTCGTCCTCAACAGCATGGCAAAGTTGGATGCCGAGGGTTGACGAGCTGTGCTCGTCAACTTTGTCGAGGGTTGCGCTCGTCAACTTGTCGTCTTCTGCGTTGCAAAAGCAATAGCCCCTTACGCCTAGGATAGGCGCTCGGGCCTAATTACGCCTAGGATAGGCGCTCGGGCCTAATAAAGAATAATAAAGAAAATAAAGAATAAAGAATAAAGAATTTTTGCAAAAACAATATAACTTTTTTTCTGAGTATGCGATTTTTACACAAAATACATTTTCGGAATGGTCTCGACGAGGGCTACGCGTCTGTGGGGGCACACAGACACACACAAACACGAGTTGACTCGCTGCGCTCGTCAACTCGTGTTTGTGTGTGTCTGTATGTGCGTGTTGTTTCGTGTCGGGGTGTGTGTGTGTGTGCTGTTGAGTGTCGTGGGTGTGGGCGTGGGTGTGTTGGTCAACCATCGGAAGACAGTTACAAACACGGTTGACTCGCTGCGCTCGTCAACTCGTGTTTGAGGATCTCTGTGTGTGTGCATGTGTGTTGTTTAGTGTCGGGGTGTGTGTGTGTGCTGTTGAGTGCCGGTGTGTGTGTGCGTGAGTGTGTTGGTCGTCCTCAACAGCATGGCAAAGTTTAGTGTCGGGGTGTGTGTGTGTGCTGTTGAGTGTCGGTGTGTGTGTGCGTGAGTGTGTTGGTCGTCCTCAACAGCATGGCAAAGTTGGATGCCGAGGGTTGACGAGCTGCGCTCGCCAACTTTGTCGAGGTCTTCTGCGTTGCAAAAGCAATAGCCCCTTACGCCTATGATAGGCGCTCGGGCCTAAAAACCCAAATTACATTTCTCAATTGATGCAATAAAAGAATAAATTACAAAGACACTTAATATGTACAACGTAGGTGGACAAAAAAGGGTTGGAGGGGGGGTTGATCCGGAGAGAGTCGTGATGACTATCTCCGTTTCTGCCCCCCTAAAAGGTGTATTTTTAGGGCCGTTTTGAAGGAGGCCAAAGAGGTGCATGTTTTGAGAGCAGGAGTCAAACCGTTCCACCCTTGGGGGGCAGTATTGTAAAAAGATGATTTACCCATGTTAGTCCTGTAGGAGGGTGTAATCAGGTTGTTGTTTGAGCTCCCTCTCGTGTTGTGGCTGTGGGTGTCACTAAATCTGTGGAGGTGTTTATTCAGGTATGCAGGGATTGAGGGGACTGAGGGCAGAGCTGCATTGACTATTTTAAATGTCAATCCCATTTTGAGTTGTTTAACCCTGTCTTCTACCCTGAGCCATTTTAGGCTAGCAAAATGTCCAGGAAGAAGGGGGGTCATGGGCCCCAGATTGAGAAGTAACTTCACCGGCAGCGGTCTGGCTTCACCGTGGGCGTTGTCACATAGACACTCTAAAGAGGCTGGAACAATCTGTTGGTGTTAGAGGATCTGCATTGAACTGGTTTAGATCATATTTATCTGATAGATTTCAGTTTGTACGTGTTCATGATGAATCTTCTACGTACACTGAAGTTAAATATGGAGTTCCACAGGGTTCAGTGCTTGGACCTATTCTGTTCACGCTGTATATGCTTCCCTTAGGTAACATTATTAAGAAACATAGCATACATTTCCACTGCTATGCAGACGATACTCAATTGTACCTGTCAGTTCAGCCAGACAAAGTCGATCAGTTGGTTAGACTTCAGACGTGCCTTAAGGACATTAACTCCTGGATGACCGAGAACTTCCTGTTATTAAATCTAAATAAAACTGAGGTTCTGGTTCTTGGGCCAAAGCATCTCAGAAATGTTTGTTCTAGTGTTGTAGTTGAACTAGATGGCGTCTCAGTGTCCACCAGCACCACTGCCAAGAATCTGGGGGTAATCTTTGATGAGGACCTGTCCTTTCAGTCCCAGATAAAGCACGTTTCAAGGACTGCGTTCTTTCACCTTCGGAATATTTCAAAGGTCAGGCACCTTCTAACCCGAAAAGATGCAGAAAAAGTTTTCCATGCTTTTGCGACTTCCAGACTGGAATTCAGAAATTCATTACTGTCCGGCTGCCCCCAAAGGTCTATTAAACATCTTCACACATCTCAATCAGTCCTGTAACCATTAGCTCTTAACATTTAGAAATGTACTGTACTGCGCTGTGTTTTTATTGTAACCTATTGTTCTTTCTTACGTCTTGTTGTGTCTTTCTTTTACCTGCCTAGGGACTGCAGATGTAAATTAGCATTTTTGCTAAAATCCGGCATATTTACGTCTATTAGATGCGTCTGTATAGATGTTCATTAATGTGCACTGTCCCTATCAAATAAATGAATAAATAGATAATTTATTTGAAATAATTATTTATTATTTGAAATAAAGAATGCAGCAGCTCGTGTTCTGACAGGAACCAGACTGAGAGAACACATTTCCCCTGTTCTGGCGTCTCTGCTTCCTGTTAGAGAACGGATTGAATATAAAATCCTTCTACTCACTTTTAAAGCCCTCACAAGCCAGGCCCCTCCTTACCTTACAGAGATGATTATCCCATATTGCCCCACACTGAAAAAAGCGATTTTTGAGGGAGGTATATATAATCTATCTAAATCGTATAAAATTTGCTTAATTACTGTAGTCAGCCGAGGAATTATAAATTGTTGGGTAACTTATACACGTACTACCTATTTGTTAACAGTAAAAACTGTTACAGAGGAAATAGGGTAAATACGCCCGAACAGCCTGAGTACTGTGCTCCAAATCACGCATGCGCGAAACCGCGTTTTTGACTGAGCAAGCGCGACAAGTGACTTCACATCAAGTTCGCCGATCAATGAAGCATCCACCTCTCGCTACAGCCCGACGCCGAACTGCGAAAAGGAAGGTAGGTTATTTGCACAACACAACAACATGTCGTCTGAAATGCCTCACACGAAACTATTTATTTACGTCTATGCAGCGCGTCCGTTTATAACCGCGCTGGGTGCGTGACGTGTGCAACTTGATCCTGCTGCGCTACATTTGAATGAGGCTCGTCGTGGCGAGCTAGCTAGCGAGCCGCTAATGTTAGCCGACGTTAGCAGCAAGCTAGCTAACGATGACCATCATAATTGTCGAGGCTTTAGTTGTCATTGACGGCCGGCGCTTTACTCGGGATAATTTATTTTTCTGTACGGTGCTACTGCTGAGAGAGAAAGGGAGAAAGGTGCGCCAATATTCGCTAACACCCTGGTTAGCTAATTAGTCGGGCCAGTAACGTTAGCCCTCATACTCTGCTGCACGTAGTGTCGAAGACCTGAGGCTGCTATTTCTGTAAACACGTTGTCAATAAAATTGTTCAGTGTAACTCTGCATAACATTGCATCTTTATTAACAATAAAGAAAAAAAGAAATGTAGATCAACTTACAACAAAGAATAACTTTATTAACATTGATTTTATTTTTCCTGAAATTAAAATAAATACATACATTAAATTCTTATTTAAACTACAATTTTTTATTACCAATTGAACCATTTGATACGGAAAAAGAAAATCATAAATTCAAACTGATTTTATTTTATTTTATTTTAAAACTGATTTTATATCAGCAACATTAACTCAGGAGCGCAATATGTATAGATTTATTTTTTACTTGCTTATCTCCCACGGTGAAGCCAAGCGCTGCAGACGCTTCGTCTTAGCTTTTGTTTTCCTGTTAAATAGTTTTCCATGCCGTTCGTTCACTGACTGACTGCTCGCTATGTCATAACTCCCGCTTTTTGCTGTGTGCAAAAAAATCTTCACCACAGAGCTCATTCTCCTTGCGCACACTGACAATGAATGCGCCACTGCCACCTGCTGTAATGGATGTGCAATTACACTTCAGTCTTCAGAAAACATGCTCCTCGGGGGGTTATTTGAGAACCGCTGATGTAATTTATGAATGATAAAAGTTGTGTTTTGATTATATTGTATGTATGATTCCATACATCCTCTTAGGGTTTATAATGACCTCTGAAATATACATTATCCGTCTGATCTTTTCGCTTGTGTAATATTTTATTGAGTATATTTGTTCCTTCTGTTTCAGTATTTAAACCCTCAATGTTTGCTCTCTCTTCAGGTACTCTAATTCATCCTCCTCAAGCCAAGACATCCCAAGTTCTGGCGATAACCCAACCAGTGTATCCTATTGACTTAAGGTATGCAAGTTTTCTAAATAAAATAAATCACATTGAGGAAAAATGAACTGGAAATGCAAGTTGTGTAACTTCACAACATCAAAAAGATCAGACCTATTCAAGCACAGCAGACTAATGCATGGGCATGTTGGTTGAGCCCACTCCATACCCTGTCTCTATGAGGATTGTCCTTGCACCCTCAGGACATGGGGTGCATTAAAGACACATTTGTCAAGATATCATTCCCAGGCAACCAAGCCAGGCAACATCCTTTCATTCACGTGCATAGTCTGTAACTCGTGCTCATTTGACAATGAGTGACAGTATTTTATACATATTGGCAGCCATCTAAAAAAGTTTGAAACTGTGCCTTGTGTTTTTGAGGGTTGTGATTACAAGACCAACATATATACAACATTTCACAGCCATAAGAGTAGAAAACACAACCTACATTCATTGGAAGATTTTAAGACCACTGTTCTTCGTCAAACCCAAGACGAGCCAGATGAAGAAAGTGACTTTCATCTGGAGGAAAATGACTGTGGCTCTGTCGTTGAGGAGATGGCTGACTTGAAAAAAGTCATTCTCACTAAGATAGGGTTGTTTCTCCTGAAAATGGAAAGCATATTTAATGTCTCCAATACATGCATCGATGCACTAGTAGAGGAACTCCATTTCCTTACAGCATCTGCATCTGATCCTGTTATTAAAGAGATTATACTGAGCACTTTGAGAAAACATGGCTGTACTTTGGAAGATTCAGTCATATCAGAACTGGTCAAAGACCTCTGCCAGCTCAGCCCTGTCTCTGCTGCGTTACGAGTGAATGGGCCTTTAAGCAGTCAGTTCAGAAGAGCAAGATTTAGAATGGAACATCTCTCACCAACTGAACCAGTTGAGTACATACTTGATAGTACTGAGAATAAAACATTTCAGTATGTACCGATCCTCCCATTATTATCACAACTTGTGAACATAGACGCATTCAAAATACAATATTGGAGAACAACAGGTCATCTGATGTCTCTTCTGGATACAAATCATTTCATGATGGATCTTTGCTAAAACAAAACAGCTTTTTACGTGAAGGTGAACATAAACTCCCACTCATTCTTTACATTGATGATTTTGAAGTATGCAACCCTCTTGGAACATCCCGCAAGAAGCATAAAGTCACAGCTGTGTACTGGGTGTTTGCAGACATACCTGCCACATTGAGATCTACACTGACTTCCATTTATTTAACAATTTTGTGCAAGGCTAATGATTTGAAACAGTATGGCTACGCAAAAGTTTTAGACCCACTGCTCAAAGATTTGAAGTCCTTTGAAGAGAATGTTATTTTTCTTCCAAGTCTTGGCAAAGTGGTCAAGGGCACTGTACTTGCTGTAGTTGCTGACAGTCTTGGCGCTCACTCAATAGCTGGGTTTGTTAAAAGCTTTTCAGCTTCACATTTCTGTCGCTTTTGCATTGGAGAACGGTCACAGATCCAGAAGCATGAAGTAGAAGAAGGACTGTTTCCTCTGCGGACTAGATCCAACTATGCCATGCATGTCAAAGCAGCATTGTCTGACCCTGCAGAAGCTCATCGTTGTGGAGTTAAAAGACAGTGTCCCATCTCATACAGACTCAGCCACTTTCATGCTACATCAGGTTATCCTCCGGATGCTTTGCATGACTTGTTTGAAGGGATTGTACCTGTAGAAATTTCACTCTGTCTTGATGTGTTAATCAGGAAGAAGTACATCTCTCTTCAGGAGCTCAACAATTCCATCCGTTTGTTTCCTTACAAGTGGAGTGAGAAAACAAACTGTCCACAACCCATTGCCACCAATTTTACATCACGAAAAAGCGTTGGAGGTAACGCACATGAAAACTGGTGCTTGTTGAGAATGATACCACTCATGATTGGTGACAAAGTCCCAGAAGATGAGCCTGCTTGGGAGGTTTTGATGACGCTGAAAGATGTTGTTGAACTTATCATGGCTCCTCTCCACACAGATGAGACAATAGGATACATGCAAAGTAAGATCTCAGAACATCGTTACAGATATTTGAAAGTGTTCCCAGAGGAGACAGTGAGACCAAAACATCACTTTCTTGAACACTATCCTCTGCTTACAACTGTTTATGGGCCACTTGTACATTTCTGGACCATGCATTTTGAAGCCAAACACCGGTTCTTTAAAAGAGTCGTGAGGCAGACTGGCTGTTTTAGAAACATTCTGATGACGATGGCAAGAAAACACCAATCGATGATTGCGTATCATAACCATGATTTCACCCAATCAAAGGCCAGCACTGTCAGTGTCCCATAGGACGCTAGTTCCAGTCGATGTTCTCAAACACAGCATTAAGGAGGCCTTTGCAAGGAGGATCCCTGGGGAAGAGTTTGTGAACATGACAAATAAAGCCACCATTTGAGGACGGACTCCTGGAGGTGCAGCAGTTGGTGTACAGAGAGAAGCGCCAGGGGGAAAGTACACAGCCCTGGGGGGATCCGGTGCTATCACTTCCCTATCCATCTCCTTGTCTCTCTCTCTCTCTCTCAACCCAGCTATGAGCCTAGGTTCTGTCCAAGGTGTCTGCCTGTTAAAGGGTAAAGGTTAGGGATTAGGGTTAAGGGATAGTGTTAGGGTTAAAGGTAAAGGTTGGGGTAAAGATTAGGGGTTAGGGTTTTAAAGTTTTTCCTTGCCTCCGTCTCCAAAGTTCTTGCTCTTGTGGGTCAAGTTGGGTTCTGTGTTTCCCTGCTACTCCTGTAAAGTGCCTTGAGATGACTTTCTGTTGTGATCTGGCTCTATATATAAACAAACTTTTTTTTATTGAATTGACTGCCTTTGCCTACAAGTGTACCACATTTCATGCTTGTACCATAAAATGCACAATTCCTTATATTTTGCTGTATTACTGAGCATTCTGGATTCATGGCATTCCACTTCCTCCAGTGATTAAAGCAAAAATCCCAAACTTTTTCTGGCTACCACGCAACAATATCTCACAAGTACATTCTGACACTAATGAAGTGGGTGCGATAGTGATTTTTGTTTTGGGAGGGCGACTAGAAAGGAGGAAGCTGGTGTGCAGTCGTCTCTCTGGCAATCAGACAAGGAGACGAGCTCATTCCCCCTGTCGCTCTGAGAATCCCTGTTTCTGTGTCATGACTGCACAAGACATTTACAGCAGACACACTCCCTCGTGCATTGCACGCTTGGCCCGCAGCCTCGCTGAGAAAGTCTGCTCACACACTCTCCGCTCAGCCTCAGGGGGGGCACGCCGGTCAAGGGAGACAGCCATGACTTTGCCAAAGGGAGTGAGGACACTGGAGCAGAGGTGGGGGGTTAAGGGGATGGGACCTGCAGAGATTAATGATCTGAAACTTGTTACCTCACTGGCCGTGTGTGTGTCTGTGTGTGTGTCTGTGTGTGTGTGAATACATTATGCAGAGCAACGCTCTACCTCTGAAGGATGTGCTCATTTAACCATGAGAGACTATTTTCCACGACTCTTGCTGGAGCAGATGAGCTTTGGCTGCGTCTCTGTCTCTCTGCAAGTCACACATCTCAACACACACACACACACACACACCTACACACACTCACACACGCCGTTTACAAATCAGCATGTTAAGCAAGGCTGGAAGCCAGCATGATACAATTACTAAGGAGCTAAGATGCTGCGTGCACACACACACACACAGACACACACACACACGCATCTAGCAGGTGTGCTGCATAATCAACAAACGAACATGAATTAAAGATGGTCTGACATTTAGCATGTGTTCCTCTGTCAGGTTCGCGTGTGATTGTGTGACGCCCTAATGAGCATTTATTTTTAATATCCCCCCTGTTTCCATTTAATAAGTACGTGCACTATTTGTTTGCATGTTTTGCCTCTCCTGGCAGTAAACGCAGCTATATTGTTCTAAACTCTCGATATTATGCTTTTTCAGGAACGTGGGCGGGCATCGCATCAAGAAGTTGCATTATGCAGCCAAGGTCAACAACTGAACGGCGTGGAGCAGCGCTGCAACCCGGTGGGAGACATCGAGTGCCTTTTAGCAAGGCACTCGCCGTGACCTCGGCAGCCGCTGCTCGAGGTGCCCCCCATGTGAGGATCCTGCATGAGTGGGAAGCACTGCAAGGAAGACGATGAGGTAGATGAGGCAACTCCGCATCGCTGGCAGGCGATATGAAAGAAGGGCTTTTTGAAAAGTTTGATGGACTGTTTTAAACCATCGAGTGAGGTCCTCAAAAAAACGAGTTGTTAATCCAGGCTTGCTGTGTAGAAACGATGACATCATCCTCACTCCACTCTCAGCCGAGAGAATAAATATTAACACACTGAGCCTTTTATTTGTTTTGTCATATTTTAATAAAAAACACAGGAAATGAACAAGATGTGACAATAGATTATATGTTCACTAACACATGGGTTCGACGGTCATGTGATCATGACTGTGTGGCTGGATGGCCATGCTGCTATCCTGAATATCTGTGCTGTCAGGATCCCAACTCAAATAGACAGTGCAGGAACACTTCCAGGAATGAAGCCATTCTCGGAACAGAGTGAAAACTTGTGTTGGGACAACTTCATGGAATTACCTGCCTGCTTGGGTTTGAGGTTTTATTTCAGAATGAGCCCTTAATTAAACTCTAAATCCCAGAGTGTACAGTAAATGATCATTGTGGCACAAGAAATAAGGTAAAGAAATGACTGTGCTCTATTTGAAGTACAGTCGTCCCTCGCTTTATCACGGATTCACTGTATCGCAGATGTTCTGCTGTATCATGGGATTCTGCGGTATGTATAAAAAATATTTCATTATTTTATTGATAAAAAAGCTTTTTCTAGCCTAAGAAAAGTAAAACAGTAAAAAGATAGAAAAAAACAACAACAACACGTATTACAATGTATACAGTATTGCAACATATAAGATACAGTATCGGTGAATAACACTGTTGACTCACAGCGAGAGGGTGCTGGGTTTGAATCCTGTAACTCATATACCAAATAGTAAAGATCTTTTGTTGTATGGTGGTCTAACTGCTGGAGAGGTTAAGTTCAACAAACATTGTTGTTGGAACCAAACAGGGATTCGATCCGTATCAAGAGGCGTAATGGAGTCAGCGATGTGTGCGTATGAGTATTGCCTTCATTTTTAAGATGCGAAAGAGAGTACCTGGACCGGTGCAGCTGGGAGGGATGGTGCCTTGCTCAAGGACACCTCGGCAGTGCTCTGGTGGTAGACTGGCCCCTCTCCAGTCACCAGCCCACACTCCACATTACATCTGGGCTGTGACTCGAACCAGTGAACTGGTGGACGTCTCCGCTCAAAGCCCCATCCACTGAGCCACTGAGCAAGGCACCACCCCCCCCCCCCCCCCCCCCCACTACTGTTACGGTGCAGTCCCTTTACGAGTGTCGGGGCTTGTTCCGGCCGCTGCGCTGTTTGTCCCTGCAGGCTAACTCTAGTTTTCTTTCAGCTTGTCGTCAAAGTAAAGTTCAAGCTAAATTTCAGTCGTTGAAGTTTTCTAAAGATAAAAATACACGCTATTTCATGGATATTCACCTACCGCCCACGACTGTATTTCCTTGCTATCCACTGACACAAAGGTACATTCAACACTGATTCCAGCGCAACGTGCTTCTACAATGCGCCGTTTAGCATTAGCGCGCAAGCTTATCAGAATCAGAATCAGAAGTAGTTTATTGTCAGTGAGGGTTCACAGACTAGGAACGTTTCTCGGTGAAGTCGTGCTTCATGTAACAGTAATGACAAAATACAAAATACAAAAACCATACAAGTACGGACACATCAAGCGACAGTGCATATCTCAAGAATACTCATGGATGCTCTTTCTCTCTGAGGGATTCAATTATTTTCTACTATTTTCTACTGTAAAATTGCATGAACCTGCATACAATCATGTCATCCCAAATCTTTTTTTTTTCATTGTCCCAACCGCTTAATCCGTTATCGGGTCGCGGGCCAAGCAGGACCCAATCCCAGCAGTCAATGGGCGAGAGGCAGGGCTACACCCTGGACAAGCCGCCAGATCATCGCAGGTCAACACAGAGACGGACAACCAGCCACACACACACTCACACCTACGGACAATTTAGTGTCACCAATCAGCCTAGGCTGCATGTTTTTGGTGCTGGGAGGAAGCCGGAGAACCCGGAAAGAACCCGGAGAGAACCCACGCAGACACGGGGAGAACCCGGAGAGAACCCACGCAGACACGGGGAGAACCCGGAGAACCCACGCAGACACGGGGAGAACCCGGAGAGAACCCACGCAGACACAGGGAGAACCCGGAGAACCCACGCAGACACGGGGAGAACCCGGAGAGAACCCACACAGACACGGGGAGAACCCAGAGAGAACCCATGCAGACACGGGGCGAACCCAGAGAGAACCCACGCAGACACGGGGAGAACCCGGAGAGAACCCACGCAGACACGGGGAGAACCCGGAGAGAACCCACGCAGACACGGGGCAAACCCAGAGAGAACCCACGCAGACACGGGGAGAACCCGGAGAGAACCCACGCAGACACGGGGAGAACCCGGAGAGAACCCACGCAGACACGGGGAGAACCCGGAGAGAACCCACGCAGACACGGGGAGAACCCGGAGAGAACCCACGCAGACACGGGGCGAACCCAGAGAGAACCCACGCAGACACGGGGAGAACATGCAAACTCCTCACAGAATGGCGACAAGTCGGAGACGAACCCGCAACCATCTCGCTGTGAGGCAACAGCGCTGACCACTGCGCCTGTCATCCCGAATCCAATCAACAAAAACAAAAAAAACCTTTCCACAATATGTTTAACGTGCAGCTCCATCCCATGGCTCGTCCATGTCCACGACTGGTATGCAGGTAATAATAGGAAGTTGGTATTGTAGGAATGATCTGAATGCTAATGCTAATGTCTGCAGGGGTTTCAAAGGTTTCATTTGTGCCCTTCAGAGTGGAGCTCATCAAACAACATAAAGTACAAATACATAGTAGCAGCAACTGCAGCAGATTGAAAGAGTATAGTGTGACATTTACAAAAGACAGGACGCTAAGTGCATAGCAGCCCGTCAATCACTGCTAGCAAAACAACAACAAAAACACGTTCAGATAAAAATAAAGACATATCCGAGTAGTAAGTAATCCTTTTCACATGAATTAGGAAAGGCAAACTGGCTCTTAGAACACATCACAAAGGATCATGTCATCCTGACGAAAAAGCACACTCATTTTACGGTTTGATGGAAAGAAGGGGGGGGGCGTCACCAAGTCGGACAATGGAAGCAAAAGCCCGAGTGAGCGGTACGGTGGTCCCGGGGAGGAGGAGCGTCAGAGCTCTCCAGCTGATGAAATCCATCTCCATAAAAATCCAATCCCCTTAATGTGCAATATGCTCTAAACCAGGGGTCGGGAACCTATGGCTCGCGAGCCATATATGGCTCTTTTGATGATCGCATATGGCTCGTGCTCAGATTTAAAAAAAAAAAAAAAAGTCATTTTCTTCTTATTATTTTTTTTTACTCGCCTTGCCCGTGCTGACCCCAGCTGGTTTCCGCGCCCAGGTCGTGTGTCGTGTTTTTTGTTGTAAGTAACTTGTTCACTTGTGTCTGGATCTTATGTTCCGTTTTCTTTGCGGCACCAGACAGTCGCCGTCTGTTAGTAGAGCTTGTGTTGCATTTTATTGTGAAAAATCACAGAGCGGAAGCACGCTGTCACGGTTCCGCCCTGAGCCTGGGCTGCCACTTTAAAAGTAGGCCGTCATCCCGCCATTAGGGGTGGGCGTGGCCAGCTGTGTGCACGGTGGCAGAGTGGACTTTGTTTGGCTCTACCTTAATTCCAGATTACTACTATTTTAATATATTTTTACCTGGGACCTTCTTTGGACTTTTGACCAAGGTTTTGCTATGATGTGCATCATATATGTTTTTATTTATATATTTGTATTATGATGAAATGCAACGGTTGCAGTATAAGGGCAACATTACAGTTAATATGACCGACATGAAGACGATAACAGATATGAACAAGAATGAGAAGCAGCATCATCAAAACCTTGTAAATGTTGAAACCTCATCCATATCAACCTTTGGGGGTATGTAGCTCCAACCCTTATTATCGGGGTAAGGTGGGCCGTGATGCAGGAAAAACAACAGTGGAAAAATCTCAGCAAAAAAATCTGGGTAGGATTTGGGTGAGCACATGCAGCAGAGAAGACAGTAATTTATTCATGAAGATTCATCAGAAAAAAATCAAACTCTAGTTCACTCTTCCTCTGACTTATTTTCCTTCCCCTCTATTCCTTTTTTCTCCTTTGACTGGCGATCAAAATAATTGTATTCAAAAATGTTTGTCACATCAATTTATTATTCTACTCTCTATTCTACTCTCTATTCTACTCCTACTCTTTATTCTACTCTTTATTCTACTCTTTATTCTACTCTCTATTCTACTCTTTATTCTACTCTTTATTCTACTCTTTATTCTACTCTTTATTCTACTCTTTATTCTACTCTTTATTCTACTCTCTATTCTACTCTCTATTCTACTCTCTATTCTACTCTTTATTCTACTCTTTATTCTACTCTTTATTCTACTCTCTATTCTACTCGTTATTCTACTCTTTATTCTACTCTCTATTCTACTCGTTATTCTACTCTTTATTCTACTCTCTATTCTACTCTCTATTCCACTCTTTATTCTACCCTCTATTCTACTCTCTATTCTACTCTTTATTCTACTCTTTATTCTACTCTTTATTCTACTCTCTATTCTACTCTTTATTCTACTCTTTATTCTACTCTCTATTCTACTCTCTATTCTACTCTCTATTCTACTCTCTATTCTACTCTCTATTCTACTCTCTATTCTACTCTTTATTCTACTCTCTATTCTACTCTTTATTCTACTCTTTATTCTACTCTCTATTCTACTCTTTATTCTACTCTTTATTCTACTCTCTATTCTACTCTCTATTCTACTCTCTATTCTACTCTTTATTCTACTCTCTATTCTACTCTCTATTCTACTCTCTATTCTACTCTTTATTCTATTTATTAATGTGGACTTTGTGGTTTACCAGTCCAGCAGAATTTTTACATTTTCCTGATGAAGTAAAAATACACAATGAGCCCAAATCCTCAAGTCAGTTCGGCACCCATTCACTTAGAAACCGTTGTTGTTTGTACTCACTGGACCACACAAGTGAGTACTTGCGTGAGTACTTTGAGCCTCTCTTCGCCATACTCAGTACCATTTGACACCGTCCTTACGGCGGGGCCCAGGCAGTGTCCTGAGCACCTTGAGACAGACGATCTGGAAGACAAACGGTCCAATGGGGACCGCTGGGACTCAGTCGTCCTGAGTGAAGCCACACCTGCACACCTGTGGCACCCCTGTGGCCTCAGTGAGTCCCAAGGTGACATGTATGAATGACCTCGTTGGAACTCCCCATGCAGAGCACGCCTTTTGTTTGATGTGGAGCATCCTCAGAAACCAAATGCTTCCCTTGATACGGATAATGGAGGACTTAGCAACAGAATGTGTGCAGTTCAAACAGCTCTTTGTTTGGTGACTGGCTGAATGATGTTTTTACGTCTCTCCTGTGATCCGCCCAACGACTGGGAACATTTACTGTCGACTCATACGTTTAGCATCGCAGCCGGCAGAACGAAGGCGATGCTGCCTCTGTGCTCAGTCAGGGAGAGATGGGGGAAAGTCAACTCTCCAGGTAGAACTACCTCAAAAGAGGAATGTCCCTTCTGTTCATCTTGTGTTATTTATTTTTAGTTTTTCTGTTAGTCAGTCAGGTCGCCTGACGAGCAGCTATTCCCCTGCCTGTGCAGCGGGATGCAGAATGACTCTGTTCTTTCCTGACATGCTTTGTACCGTTCTATTTGGGTCTCTTCAAACACTTGGAGACATCTCTCCATAGGGATGAACCAACCAGGCGAGTCCCCCCTGGCACCCAGAATTATGCAGCAAGTTACTGGAGCGATGTTTTTACTATTCTCTGCAGGTCGTATCACACACTCACACACACTGGGACACTCGCGTGCAAAGGGAAGCTAATCCACACATGTGCGCTCAATGACATGCACACACAAGCGCAACTGGAAGCAAAACCGAGTTATGCGGCTGCTTGCTGTTTGTGGGGAGAGTTTTCCTCTGGAGGCCATCGCTCACAGATTGGCTGCGCTCGTCAACTTGTCGTCTTCTGCGTTGCAAAAGCAATAGCCCCGCCCCTTACGCCTAGGATAGGCGCTCGGGCCTAATTAAATGAAACACCAGAACAATGACTGAAAAGGTATTGGCTGAAGTGAAACACTTATTAATGCCAAACCCTTATTACCAAACCCTTGATTATGAATGAAAGCACCGAACTTACAGCATTTGCAATATATATACAGTATATACTTTAAATTCAGCAGATGGGTAGGATGGGAGAGGGGTGGGAACGAATGAGCTGGAAACGAGGATAGTCCAGAGTGTCCAGTGGAAGACGGACAAACCGAACTTTGCATCTGGCGCAGCATGTTGTATCTGCAATCAAATGTATTTCTGAGCAAGGCCAATGAGGTGAATTAGCAAAAAGCAAAAGTTATCATTCCATCACTTGTGTTTCCAACGTACAGAACTAGGACACAATCCAAGGATGCATATAGATTGTTCAAAAACATGGAGTCCTGCAGGGACATTATAAACTATAAACTGCCTTCTTGTTGTCTGAACCTGCACTGTTTGAAGCTGACTGTCGGTTCTCTGTGTTAAATGGACTAAATGTTCTGCACTTATTTATAGCGCTTTACATGAGGCCTCACATTCACCCATTCACACTCCAGTGGGCGACTGCTGCCATGCAAGGTGCTGCCAGACCCACTGGGTTCAGTGTCTTGCCCAAGGACACTTTGAAATGCAGACATTCAGACCTGGGATCCGAACCACCAACTGTCTGATCACTGGACGACCCGCTCTACCAACTGAGCCACAGCCGCCCCGCGTTGAATCCTGCAGCGACCTTTCACACTCATTTTGTAGTCGGTGTTTCCAGGAAGCATATCGGGGCTCATGAGAAGATCTGAAATGTGTCCATGAATGAATGAAACCATCACATCAAGCTGTCCATGAATGAATGAAACCATCACATCAAGCTGTCCATGAATGAATGAAACCATCACATCAAGCTGTCCATGAATGAATGAAACCATCACATCAAGCTGTCCATGAATGAATGAAACCATCACATCAAGCTGTCCATGAATGAATGAAACCATCACATTAAGCTGTCCATGAATGAATGAAACCATCACATCAAGCTGTCCATGAAGGTGAAGCTCTGCGATCGCATTTCAGCGTAGCTTCAAAGGGTTAATGAATGCACAGTGAAGGAGAACAGAATGACAAACTGGCATCTGCAGTTGGAGAATGACCGCAGGATCTTGTCTTAAAGACGACCGCAGGCCACAATAACTCACTGGAATAGGTTCAAGCGGGCATCGATCATTCCCCTATCCAATCACAGGAGCACAGATGGCGGGGCTCAGCATCAGCACCGTTGTGATTGGGTTAGAAAGGGCACAGCGCAGAGTCTGTTGGTGTATTATCGGCTTCAATCACAGTAATGCACTATGCTCTCACAACGACCTCTGAGATGTATGTGTGTGTGTGTGTGGGGGGGGGGGGGGGGCACTGTATATCATCACCCTTCATTTTGCTGGCCACTGACCAACACACTGGGATGCTAGCGCAACTCATGTCCTCACACTGACGCACAGACAAACAGGCAAACAGCACGAGCTAGCTCGTAGCCGCTACCAGAGCAAAGTAGTCAGTCAAAGAGTCTCCAGAAAGACGGTGCGATGAAAAGACCTTTATGTTCAGTCCTTCTTGCTGCTCTTTATCTTGAGTGAATCATGTTATCCTGCGCCATAAACCGAGGGCAGTAGACAGGCACAGACAGACAGAGGTCGCTACGGGGACTGGGGACAGCAGACAGACAACGTGGACACAAGAAACGCAGTTCCAGACACTCCAAGCAGGAAGTGATTGGACTGTTAAATTCATCCACTTTATGGCTCAAGTTAAGCTCATTCCGGGACATTAAGGGACACGGTCGCGGTCTTTTGCTTCTTGTGCTTTTTTTTCTGTCCCTGTGTTTTCCAGATAACCTGAAACGAGCAAGCATGACCAGCACACTGGCGTTGTGCCTCACAGTAGGGGCATCCGAACGGCCTCTGCCCCCTCTCTTTAACCATTTCCAATCAGCTTGCACATCCTCAACTTGAATTGGCTACATCAAGTGGCAAAACTTGAGATGGACATAAAAAGGGGACATATCATGAAAAACTCTCTTTCCCCAAGTTTCTACACTATTCTGGTGATTTCGGGTCCTTATCAACCCAAAACAGCGAAATAAACCTTCCAGTCAATCCTTCATAGTTTGGCTGCCCATCCACGCTCTACGGCAAAAATGTTTTAGTGTGTGGTAAACACTTTGAACGAGACTGCCACGCCTCGAGGCGGGGCGGGGTCATTCCCTCACTGACTCTCCATGTCTTCACCTCACAGAGCTCCAACAATCAATTCTTTCCCGTCACCTGTGTTCCTGTCAGCAATCAGCCCGGACACTGCTTATACTCTGCTCAGTCAACACACCCCTGACAGATTGTCAGTAATGTTTCCTGCTCTCCAGCACTTCAACCAGACCTCCCATGTACCGACCCTGCCTCTTCGCCTGCCCCTTGTGTTCCGTCTGCCTGCCTGCCTGGATTCCCCGGTTTGTGACCCCTGCCTGTCTCTCGGACCTTCCCTCTGCCTGCCCCTTGTGTTCCGTCTGCCTGCCTGCCTGGATTCCCTGGTTTGTGACCCCTGCCTGTCTCTCGGACCTTCCCTCTGCCTGCCCCCTCAGATCTGTCAGCTTGACCGTCCTAACCGGCAATAAAGACTGTTTTTATATTCCCGCTCGACTGCCTCACATCTGGGTTCGTACCTGCCGTAACAGAGACGCTTTATGGAGCGGGAACATGGGATGCCCCGTCTCTGAGGCACAACGCCAGGTCCCCTTTAATTCATGCAGAAACACTGATCTTACATTTGGCTTTGATTTGAAATAGTTTGCATTTCTTTTCACTTCCATATATTAAGCAACATCAGATTCTGAGCCAGTACACATAGTATATTAAATCTATATAAAAAAAGAATCCCTATGATATGTTTGGGCACATAACGCAATACATCTCTTCGTGCTCCATGGCAAACGTGGGCTGAATTACACTCCATCAGAGTCCCAGCGGTGGCCGTCTGGCTAAGGCGCTAACTTGCAGGACAAGGATCTCTGGCTGACGAGAGAAGCTCATTAAGTCGTGGAATGTCCAACTATATCAGGAGCACGAAACCTCGACTTAATCAGAAGTGTCACTCAGGCAGTAAATCAGCACCATTCCAGAACAGTACGGCAAAATCTGTGCAAAACAGACACTTTACTGACAAGCAACAACATGCTGTGAGGTCATAATAACAAAATAATTAGCATGCACAATTGCACAGCATAATAAGAGACGCTGGGAGAGCGAGGCCGGACCGGGGAGCTGGTGGGAGGAAGAGATAGAGAACTGATAGCAGTTGTTGCAACACAGATCCGCTCAAAATGCAGAAACAGCAATTTTGTGTCTGCAAAACAGGACGTGGGTTATTTGTGGGGTACCTTAATGAAAGTCTCTGCGGTGTGACTTTCATTGGGGAGCGGTGGGTGGACTACCGAGTTGAGAGGACAGATGCATGGGATGCCTTGTATCTCCAGCAGGCTGGTGGTCAGAGTCGGGGAGGGCACTTTGTATATCTCATCCACATGATCCATTATTTATGTGGCCAGAGAATGTATTAACAGTCTTTCTCTCTCCCCACATTTGGTAATGCGATGATGATCTTTAATGTGATTCTCCTCTTAGTTATCTGACACATTTCTAAAACGCTTAGAGCTAATCATTCCATTATTAAACGACTTCATAATTATACAAGGTTTGCATAATAATGTCTCTTTGTATTTAATTTTAAGATGTAATTAATGTCTTATTCTGCTCATTATTACCTCTGCCAACAAGCAGTTTGGAGTGGATTTGTCTGGTTGTTTATTTATGCAGCCTCAGGGGTATCACGGGTAGCGCGGTTAGCAGGAGCTAATGTAGCGTTGTCAGTTTCCCCCTTGAGCCGGTCCCAAGCCTGGAGAAATGCAGAGAATGGCACCCGACGTAAAACGTCACCTCAAATAAGAAAGTCATACCAGATCGGTCGAGGTCCGGCTTAACAACGACCTCCAGCAGCGTTGTTAACCCACGGGACGCTGCTGGAAGCTGGATTACTGTGGGTCGAATACAGAGATGAAGAAGAGGAGGAGGAAGACGGTGCATCAGCAATGAGAGAAGAGGGAATGGAAGAGTTTAGGACTGAGAGTAGAGACTTTGAATGTTGGGACGTGGTTCAGAGCATCCTAGCAGAGAGAGAGTCCTGATTGGAGCAGACCTCAATGGGCATGTTGGTGAAGGAAATAGAGGAGATGAAGAAGTGATGGACAAGTTTGGTATTCAGGACAGGAACCGTGCTTTGGTCGCAGTGTCTCAGGACTAACTCAGGACTAACTCAGGACTAACTCTCCACTCTAACCCGGTACTCTAATGATATGCTGTGTATTCTTTCTTAATTGTATAGTAAGTATTTGAATATGTATCTTGTATTATATTGTGCTCTCTTAACAGTTTGTCATGTATATGTTATTTGTTGCATTAGCACCGTATCAAGTGTCTCACCATGTTTTTCTCTTGTACTGCTGTTTTACATCATGGCCAGGTGACTTTTAAATTCTGACTTTTAAACCTTGTGTAATCATGTTTTAGGAAATTGCATTGGCCCCTTTCAAATAAACTGATTTAAATGTCAACCTCATAATTTCCTTGTACAATTTTACTAATGCCAAATGAAGCTTCTTCTTCTTCTTCTTGAAAGATGAAGGTGCAAATCTAAAGGCTTATTATAAAATAAATCTGCCAGTTGTATTGTGCTTAAACATAAAGTATCTGGTAAGAGATCATTGGCTAATTTATTGCTACATATTCATTATTCTAAAATGGTCTGTGATTGGGCTTTTACCTGTCTAACGTCGTTTTAAACCACTGAAATCGTCCCATTCACTCAGTGAAAGAGAGCAATTTATGCAGTTCAATGTGGCAGTAATTTGAGTAGTTACTGGATAAGAATGTTCCCATGTATGATAAACTTCTTTGGGTGTCCTCTGCTGAAGGACGTTTAACAGTCACTTGAGTGTCAAAGAAGCAATTGAGACAATAAGAAGTGGGATGAAACAGAGGCAGTCGAGTGGAGGAGCAACAAACCGGTCTGTTCCATTTAGAGTGATTTACTCTCAGCAACGGGTCTGCAATTATTGTCTGAGGATTCTCCTCAAGTCAAGAGAACAATATTGGAATAGAATCAGTCTCCTTCTCTGAAATCCTTTCATGATGTAAAGCACTTCGTAACTTCACACACGACCAGCTCAACTTTGATTATGTAGGCTTGCATTGACACCAAGTCAGGAGGGAAGGGAACCAACACCCGCCTGAGACAGCTGAGACAGACTTTGGCTAAGGCCATATGATCCATTAAATTACATGCAGTCACACAGTGCCTGATCACAGAGGTGTCTCTGGAATATAAAGTACTTCACTTTTTGGCACTGGCATTTCTAACTGAATTCATTTCCAAGCATGCAACTCTGCAACTGCTAAAAATAATATGATTCATGACAGAAGAGATATGCTGCACATTTTTTGTGTTTGTGCACATTTCCGAGGAAAACTGAATCTCCTCTTTAACATGTATTATTCATGTATTACTTTATCTATTGATCATAATGTTGATGACCATTATGAACTGTGGACAGTTCATTAAAAACACAGGAAGCGATAGAGGCATCTCATGGTTGTACAGAAGATTTGTTCTGGTAGTTCGAGATGCAATGGCCAGAAAAGATTTACATTTATTTGCATCAGGTGTAGATGTTAAATGTAGTCATATATTCTTAAATGAATTATTACTTAATATAAAAGGAAACCACTGTCAAGAATTTTGAGGTGTCCCTAAAGCAAAAACAATAATAGCATCAAGTAACAATTTTCCTTGAAATGTTTATTTTCACAAAAAGCTTGTTTCCTCCGCGTTTTTCGTAAAACCAGTGAAAGTTCAGGTGGTAAATAAAGAGCAGAAAAAGGTAGAAAAAAACAATGTTTTTTTCCTGGTGAAAGAAGAGACTACTCGTTCACTTGGTCCCGTCTGTGTTTGCATAATCGTAGTATTCAATTCAATTCAGTTTTATTTCTATAGCGCCAGATCACAACATAAAGTCATCTCAAGGCACTTTACAGGATTAGCAGGGAAACACAGAACCAAACTTGACCCACAAGAGCAACGGAGGCAAGGAAACTTCCCTTTAACGGGCAGAAACCTTGGACAGAACCTAGGCTCATGGTGGACGGCCATCTGTCTGACCGGCTGGGTTGAGAGAGAGAGAGAGAGAAAGGGAGAGAGAGAGAGAGAGAGAGAGAGAGAGAGAATGGCAGGTCGGAGACGAGTCAAGGAGATGGATAGGGAAGTGATAGCGAGACAGAGCAGGAGCAGACAAAAACAAAATGCTAATGCTAGCGACGTGGACATCAGCGCTGAGGGACACAGGTCCAGGTTCTGCAGCACCACGGACAGAAGGAGAGAGAGAACAAGACTACAGGAAGAGAGAGAGATTACTCACATATATTTATAACATGAATAACCCGATAAAGGGGGAGGAGCTCAGTGTGTCATGATGTTAAGCCACCAATGCTGCCTAATGACAGCATATTGATTATATTGATTACTGCATCGATTAACTATAAGCTTTGTTAAAAAGGAAAGTCTTTAATCTACTCTTGAACATAGAGATGGTGTCTGTCTCACGAACCAAAACAAATATCGGGCAAAATGGTCTAAACCGGCTGGCAGTGAATGAGTTAATGAAGTCTCTTAGAAGACCGATGGACGCATTTTGTGTTTCCTTTCAGTCGACATTTTCTATTTTAAAACAAGCCCCCACCTGTGTATGTTGTTATGACAATGATGCAATTCTGTTTTGTTTAACATTTAACATATTTGGTTTAAGTAGGCGTCGATACGATGACTGACTTTTTGTAAACCATTTATAGATTCAAGAATCATTGAAAAATACACATAAACTCTGATTCACTTTGATTTTTCATGGTTGGTGTTTAATAATAATAATAATAATAATGCTTGATTTTATATAGCGCTTAGACGCTTCACACTCTGCATTATTCATTCACTCCATACTTGGTGGTGGTGAGCGACTAGCCACAGCTGCCCTGGGGCAGACTGACAGGAGCGAGGCTGCCAATTTGCGCCATTGGCCCTCCTGACCACCAACATTTTTTGCCCTGACTTGACGCATGTCTGTACCGAATTTCGTGGCTGTCTGACAAAGTTGGCATCGGACCCCCCATAGGCACAATGCATTGTGATTTTTGTAGGTGGCGCTAGCGTGCCACTTTTTCATGCCCAATTTTGAAACACATAAAATAATTAATTTTTCGCCGGTTCTGAGCTTGGTTCAAAGTTTGGTGAGTTTTCGAGCATGTTCAGGGGGTCAAATTGCTGTTTAAACAGCAGAACAAAGAATAAAGAATTTTTGCAAAAACAATATAACTTTTGTTCTGAGTGCGCGATTATTACACAAAATACATTTTCGGAATGGTCTCGACGAGGGCTACGCGTCTGTGTGTGTGTTGTTTCATGTCGGGGTGTGTGTGTGTTGGTTGTCGTCAACAGCATGGCAAAGTTGGATGCCGAGGGTTGATGAGCTGCGCTCGTCAACTTGTCGTCTTCTGCGTTGCAAAAGCAATAGCCCCGCCCCTTACGCCTAGGATAGGCGCTCGGGCCTAATAAATTACTCAATTGATGCAAAATAACAATACAATACAAATAAATTACACAAAAGGTGCAAAATAGCAATAAATTAAAAAGACACATATGTGCAACGTAGGTGAACAAAAAAGGGGGTGGGGGATTGATCCGAAGAGAGTCGTGATGACTCTCCGTACCATAGGTAGTCGGCTCTATATGGAGCTGTCCAGTGCTGAAGTTTGCCTTCAGGATCAGCACTGGACAGCTCCATATGTAGCTAGCTATCACAAACGTTGGTTCATACTTATGATTTTTCTCATTTACAGTATGGCTTCATCTCTAACAATTTTTAAGTTACAACCTTTTAAAAAAGTGATATCAAAACTGAATATTTTATTGTAATTATAAAGAGTTAAATATTTTTTAATAGTTATTTCACAGCATGTTAAGGAGTAGTTACATTTATTTTACATTAAATTACATTACATTTAGTTTTTACTGTGTCACGGTTTACATTTTTCTTTTGGAGGGCAAACATAATGCTAACGTGGTCCTTGGAGAAAATGAGTTTGACACCCCTGATCTAGAACCTTTCGGTGCTGATCCAGATCACCATGAGGACGGTGTAGATCCAGTTAGGATGGGAGCGAGCTGCTTGGAGGAGGTCTGTGCTCTCTGAGTGCTTTTCTAGTTCATTCATTCATTCATTCATTCACTCATTCATTCCTAATGAGTTTGATGTGCTCATGCATTGGCATGCTTGTGTACTTGCTCTGTTGCTGTCCTGTGAGCATTTGTGTGTTGCCTATTTTCATGTGTGTGAGTGCACGTGAGCCATCGATCCAACAAAGCCAAAAGGACCAGAACAATCCAGCGGGAGTCCTGTAAATAGGACAGACAAGTGGATAGATCAGCTAGAAGGAGTTCCATCTCCACTTCTAATTAGATAAGGAGGAAGAAGGAGAGGAAGTGAAGTAGGAGAAGGGGATGATGTGATGCAGAAAACAGAGGAAGGGAAGAAACAATAAACAGACACACACACACGCGCGCAAGACAAATACGAGAGCTTGATATTCTTGCTTTGTCTGCTTGAACACCGAGGCTGAAACTATATTAAGAGCTTTTTTCTGTTTGTGTATATAACAATGTGTGTGTGTGTGTGTGTGTGTGTTTGAGAGGTTATTTGGCAGTCACCCGAGGAAAAACAATAAAGGAATAGAAGCCACTTCCGTCGTATCTCGCCCAACATTTCTCTCTCTAGTCTAATGTAACACGATGCGTATTCAAGCTTTAAGCACAGAAGACGCCCTCAGAGTGAAGATGGCTCCTCCTCCTGTCCCTCCCCCCTCGCTCTCCTTTCTGCCCTGCCTCTGTCACCAGTGATGGATGTTGCCTGCGCTGCAGCAGACTTCTCTCTCCGTGCATTACAATCTGGAGCAGCCAATAGACGTGCGTGCACACGACTGTGATGCTGCCATGTCTGCATCAAGTGTCCCGCCTCTTTCATCAAAGACAACAGCAGCTAAAACTTTGTCCAAACTGTCTCCGTTATATTTTGTGCATAAAGTTGTTAATTATTTCTTGCAAACTTTGGAAGTAACTTTTGAAGTAACTTTGGAAATAACTTGACTCTTTTCTATCGACTCTATTTCAGGACGCAGTTCCTCACTGCACAAACGGCACATCCTCCAGTCTGTTCAAAAATATCTGCTTCTTTAAAGCATTGTATTCAAATACTGCTTGTACAATGCTGATTCGACTGCACTGTTTACATTATGTTTTTGGTCAAACCAGATATATTGATATTTCAAGCAAGGCAACATTTACTCACGTCCTCAGAGCACAGAAATGCTCTTCGATTGTCATCCAGATTGCTAAGCGATGACACAATCAGAGCACTGACGGTTAGCATGAAGACTGTTTGGGCTGCGAACGGAATCAGAGCGGAGAAACCAATCATTGGTTGCACACCTGCAGGCGCCCTCCGAAGCTTGCGTGGAATTGCATTGAATTCTGTCCACAGGGTCTTAAGGAGGTGTGGCTTCTATTAAACCTGTTCCACAGCTCAGAATAGATGGATGTGGCGGCAACTCCGTGACCGCACCGGCAGAGTCCGGATAAAAACTGCTCTGAACAACTGTCTCGTTTGGTGGAGCTCAACGCTAAAATAAAAATAATAACAACTAAATAATAATTACAAAATTACAATAATAAAATTAGAATAAAATAATAATAATAAAACAACAATACAATAATAATTATAATAATGATAATAATTTGATTGACATAACGCTTATTTTCTGGGAAGTACAAAGAAACACATTTTTATTGAGTCACACTGTGTGCCTCCTGACAAATTTGGATTACATTACAATAACGTTAACTAAAAAACTAAATCGGACCTAAAAATAAGTAATTCATATTTGATCAATTGTCTGTCAATATTGCTTGTAATTGAGAGGCTCGGGGAAAAAGACTACACAACTAAACTAATGTCAAATGAGTTTCTATCTATCTATCTATCTATCTATCTATCTATCTATCTGGGTAAACACATCATAGATCAAGTTGAATTTGTCCAATGCTCTGATCTGCTTGGCACAAATACGCATAAACTCTGTGATCGGCACGACAAGAATCGTCAGACTGCTGCTTAACAAGCTTGGCAAGAGTATAAAGACGAATCAAATTTGATTTTCTGCTCTAAGAATACTTGGTTATTGCTTAATTTGCCTTGACAAGGACAATATATCTGGTGGAGCATGTCCAAATATGGCTAAATGAAAGACTGCAGCGCTGTAATTCTGGCCCGGACATCTTCACACTGATCCATCAAGTCTGTGTCTCCTAGAAACGAAGCTTGAAGCGCTCAGACAACGTGGGAGCTTTAAAAAGTAGAAGTTTAAAACAACATACAATGAAAATACACCTCCATAATGTGCACCTAAGTACTGTACTTCTGCTACACTAATTTATGAAGGGGAAAATATGGACAGTATGCAGTATTTGATATCTGCTCAGGGCAGCTCGGTGGCTCAGTGATTAGCCTGACAGAAATAAGGTCACAAGTTCAAGTCCGACTTCCCTTTCTGTGAGGGGTTTGTATGTGCTCCATGTGTCTCTGGGTTCTCTCCGGGTTCTCCGGCTTCCTCCCACCTCCTAAAACATGTAACTTAGGTGAATCGGTTACAATAAATTGCCCATTGGTGTGTGTGTGTGTGTGTGTGAATGATTGTCTATCAATGTGTGGCAATGCAATGCAATGTTTTCCAAGTTGGTTGTTAAACAAATAAATCATCAAGAGATCGTCGTATAAAAGTGTAGTGTTCCTGAGTATGAAAAATCTTTGCACTAATTTTAACTGGATCCTTCCTGTTCTTGATGCTAAGAGTCACTGGATCCTTCCTGTTCTTGATCCTAAGAATCACTGGATCCTTCCTGTTATTGATGCTAAGAGCCACTGGATCCTTCCTGTTATTGATGCTAAGAGTCACTGGATCCTTCCTGTTCTTGATGCTAAGAGTCACTGGATCCTTCCTGTTCTTGATGCCAAGAGTCACTGGATCCTTCCTGTTCTTGATGCTAAGAGTCACTGGATCCTTCCTGTTCTTGATGCCAAGAGTCACTGGATCATTCCTGTTCTTGATGCCAAGAGTCACTGGATCCTTCCTGTTATTGATGCTAAGAGTCACTGGATCCTTCCTGTTCTTGATCCTAAGAATCACTGGACCCTTCCTGTTCTTGATGCTAAGAGTCACTGGACCCTTCCTGTTCTTGATGCTAAGAGTCACTGGATCCTTCCTGTTCTTGATGCCAAGAGTCACTGGATCCTTCCTGTTCTTGATGCTCAGAGTCACTGGATCCTTCCTGTTATTGATGCTCAGAGTCACTGGATCCTTCCTGTTCTTGATGCTAAGAGTCACTGGATCCTTCCTGTTCTTGATGCTAAGAGCCACTGGATCCTTCCTGTTATTGATGCTAAGAGTCACTGGATCCTTCCTGTTATTGATGCTAAGAGCCACTGGATCCTTCCTGTTCTTGATGCTAAGAGTCACTGGATCCTTCCTGTTCTTGATGCCAAGAGTCACTGGATCCTTCCTGTTCTTGATGCTAAGAGTCACTGGATCCTCCTGTTATTGATGCTCAGAGTCACTGGATCCTTCCTGTTCTTGATGCTAAGAGTCACTGGATCCTTCCTGTTCTTGATGCTAAGAGTCACTGGATCCTTCCTGTTCTTGATGCTCAGAGTCACTGGATCCTTCCTGTTCTTGATGCTAAGAGCCACTGGATCCTTCCTGTTATTGATGCTAAGAGTCACTGGATCCTTCCTGTTATTGATGCTAAGAGCCACTGGATCCTTCCTGTTATTGATGCTAAGAGTCACTGGATCCTTCCTGTTATTGATGCTAAGAGCCACTGGATCCTTCCTGTTCTTGATGCTAAGAGTCACTGGATCCTTCCTGTTCTTGATGCTAAGAGTCACTGGATCCTTCCTGTTCTTGATCCTAAGAATCACTGGATCCTTCCTGTTATTGATGCTAAGAGCCACTGGATCCTTCCTGTTATTGATGCTCAGAGTCACTGGATCCTTCCTGTTCTTGATGCTAAGAGCCACTGGATCCTTCCTGTTATTGATGCTCAGAGTCACTGGATCCTTCCTGTTCTTGATGCCAAGAGTCACTGGATCCTTACTGTTATTGATGCTAAGAGTCACTGGATCCTTCCTGTTCTTGATGCTCAGAGTCACTGGATCCTTACTGTTATTGATGCTAAGAGTCACTGGAAGTCACTCCAAGCGGCTCTTTCCTCGACCTGCACGCCTTAACATTATTAACAGGAAAACGTTTACTGTACGTACTATATATTTTTATTTCTCAAACAAATGTTTAGTTCTGAAAAGGTTTTGATCTTTGGTTTCATTCTATAATACTGAAACAATCTATTTAGATTAATGCCTGACTGTTAAACGTGTATAAAGTGTGTGGTGAGGGGTTTTACAGCCTTAAAACATTTATGTACATGTATAATAAAAAAAAAAAATGAAGATCACTACATTGCGGATTTCACTTATTGCGGGTTATTTTTGGAACGTAACCCCCGCGGAAAATGAGGGACTACTGTAAACATCAAAGATACATATTTCAAGGACACGTAAAATCTTTAAACTCATAGGCTATCGGTGGCTCTCATAATCCTTTCCCCATATACTCTATATACTGGTGCTTTACATGGTATTAGAGCCCAAAGCAGAGAAAGCACTGCAGCAACATCATCCGGATACCAACGATGACACAGAGGAGTCCTTCGACAGCAGATTCCACTGCACACACTGTATCAGAGGCATGGAAGGCTAGATCGCCAGCTGCACATCCCTCTGTAAGAGATCAATAGCAGTGGTCATAGAGGGTTGTGGAGGTCCACAGTCTGGGGACACAATCCAATGTTCAACAGAGTGAGACAATAACAGGGACAAAAATAACATCAAAGGAAGAGGGGAGAGGTTTCTTTAGTCCTGCTGAGAATTGGCCCAAAGGCAAGAACGTTTATCGAGAGCCCACAGCCCGACCTCAAGGTTAATAGTGGGCGAAACTTGCAGGCAGAAAGAAGGAAGGAAAACGAATTCTTTACCGTTAGTAGTCTTACACAAAATCATTCTGCACTTCACCAATCATGGAATGAATACGCTTGGGCTGCATGTCGATGGTCACGTTGTACCGAGATCTCGACGTGAGCTATGGAGAACGTTGAAACTGTCTTACTGCAGAGGCCATGAAGAGCCAATGACAGTTCTTAAAATGTAACCATGGGAACATCCAGTAAACAATTCGAGCTTCTTTCTCTGGCTCACTTGCTGTCATGCTCTCCAGTCTAATGATTAAAAACGTGGGCGACGGTGGCGCAGGTGGTTGAGCAGGTCGTCCTATGAAAGAGAGGTTGGTGGTTCGATTCCCGGCTCCGACACATGTGTCCTTGAGCAAGACACTTCACCCACATTGCCTGTGTGAATGTTGTGAGCGAGTGAATGTCAGTGGTGGTCAGGAGGGCTGATGGCGCAAATTGGCAGCCTTGCTCCTGTCAGTCTGCCCCAGGGCAGCTGTGTCTACCCCAGGGCTGCTGTGTCTACCCGAGGGCTGCTGTATCTACCCCAGGGCTGCTGTGCCTACCCCAGGGCTGCTGTGTCTACCCCAGGGCAGCTGTGCCTACCCCAGGGCTGCTGTGCCTACCCCAGGGCAGCTGTGTCTACCCCAGGGCAGCTGTGCCTACCCCAGGGCTGGTGTGTCTACCCCAGGGCAGCTGTGTCTACCCCAGGGCTGCTGTGCCTACCCCAGGGCCCAGGGCTGGTGTGTCTACCCCAGGGCTGGTGTGTCTACCCCAGGGCAGCTGTGCCTACCCCAGGGCAGCTGTGGCTACCCCGAGGCTGCTGTATCTACCCCGAGGCTGCTGTGTCTACCCCAGGGCTGCTGTGCCTACCCCAGGGCTGGTGTGTCTACCCCAGGGCAGCTGTGTCTACCCCAGGGCTGGTGTGTCTACCCCAGGGCAGCTGTTTCTACCCCAGGGCAGCTGTGCCTACCCCAGGGCAGCTGTGCCTACCCCAGGGCAGCTGTGCCTACCCCAGGGCTGGTGTGTCTACCCCAGGGCTGGTGTGTCTACCCCAGGGCAGCTGTGTCTACCCCAGGGCTGGTGTGTCTACCCCAGGGCAGCTGTGTCTACCCCAGGGCAGCTGTGCCTACCCCAGAGCAGCTGTGCCTACCCCAGGGCAGCTGTGCCTACCCCAGGGCAGCTGTGTCTACCCCAGGGCTGGTGTGTCTTCCCCAGGTTCAGCTGTGTCTACCCCAGGTTCAGCTGTGGCTACCCCGAGGCTGCTGTATCTACCCCGAGGCTGCTGTGTCTACCCCAGGGCAGCTGTGTCTACCCCAGGGCAGCTGTGGCTACAGTAGTAGCTTCACCACCACCAAGTATGGAGTGAATGAATAATGAACAATGTAAAGTGTCTTTGGGTGCCCAGAAAAGCGCTCTACAAAACCAACGCATTATTAGTTAAATCAATTCCCTTCAACCTAGGCCAACTGAATGGAATTGCAGTTTGTCGCGCACACTAGTGCTGCACAGTGCACAAAAGGCCTTCCACTGCCTGCACAATGTCACTGCTGACAAGCTCCAGCACTGATGCTGTTGCAGGATTGCCCTGGACCTGAAATTCAAATGAATGCTGCATGATAGCTGCAAATAAGAGATCAGCACCTTTGGCTCTGTTTCATCCTCCTGAATACTTTGGTCGTTGTCAAGCAATATCACATATTAAGCAGATTTCCCCGCCCTGATGCCAGAGGAACACAGACTGCTCTTGGCCCTCTGCTTTGCTGCAGCGATGACGTCCAGCGTTGGGCAGATGACTTTAGCTATCAGGGGACTGAGAACTGCTTCCTGATCACTCATCTGGCTCCATCTCCACAGGTGTGATTAGCTCCGCCTAGGTTACTTCTAGTTATTTCTTGATTTGATCCAAGACTTTTTATCTCCATCATTTATTCAGCATGAATTCAGAGGATACACCTCCTATAATCTGGTTCGTGGCTGCTTACCTCAGCTTATCTATTTCTTCTCGACTAAGATGTGCAGTTGACAGGAGAGCACATTATGATGTCATGATGGTTCTCCACAAAGCCCTCACTCACCTGGACAAGAGTAGCACCTGAGTGGACTTCAGCTCCGCATTAAACACAGTCATTCCCCAAAAACCATCACAAAAGCGCTCTCTCAAATCAAGAACTGCAGACTGAAGAGCAGCTGATAAATCCATCATCCCACCCATCACAACCCAATACTGACTTGATATCCAACACTATTATGTGCAATAATCCATCCCTGCTTCCTCCATTGTATTATCATCTACTGTTGCACTACAATGTTTGAACTATAGAACTGTTTCTTTACTGTCAATGACTTTTTATTTTTGTGTGCCTTGCTGTCATGTGGAGCTGCTAAACAGATTTTCACTGTAACTGTTGGTGACAATGTTGACAGTGACATGAACAGATTCTATTCTATTCTATTCTATTCTATTCTATGAAGGCGCCAGTGAGCAGCTCACTTCTCTGGATCGCTCATCAAAGCTCGATGAAGAGATTTGGTTCCTGGGATTAATACGATGTGTCACTTGTGATGTCTTTAACGGTCTCAGTGTTACACACAAGCCTTTGATTCCTACACACGCACTCACACCAAACAAAATGATGTGAGAACAACATTTCATCCATAATGCATTGCAGTTTGTGGGGTTAAGTTCACCAATCACTTGATTCACACTCAAATGTACAATCTCTCTCTCTCTCTCTCTCTCTCTCTCTCTCTCTCTCTCGCTCTCTCTCTCTCACACACACACACACCAGGACAGACGGATTTACATATCAGCCACAGCATAAAGCAGACTCGCCGATAGCAACACAATCTCATCCATCTTTCTCCGTGTCTCCGTTGAGCGTTTCTCTACCATAAACCTTGGCGCTCCGTATTTACACAGCGTCTCGATTACGTCCTCACAATGTATCGGCCGATGGTTCGCTTTATAACCTGGCCTGTGGGTGAATGGAGAAAGCATAAAGCTGCCACCGTTGTTTATTCTTATATACTTAGGCCTATGTGTTCATTTATTTTATATTATTTCCATTGAACAGCAAGTTAAACGAGGTCAGCATCAAGATGCCCCTGAGTTCTACAGAGTTCTGCTTCATATGTGGTTCACACCTTTTCTTTATTATAGCAAGACAGTAAATGAGCTGAGAGAATTATGAGTGTGGTTGTCTCAGGGGCAAACAAGTGTCAGCGGGGGGGGCAGCCACAACACAGCAGGCCAGCGGCTACTGCCGAGCCCCATGGGAAGCTGCAACCTGAGTCACGCCTTCGAAAAGGAAACGACGCATTTCAAAAAGCTATTTTGCTGCAACAATGATGCTGTCTGTCTGGAGAGATTAAGATCCTCAGATTGCATTTTAAGACTAAAACTAAAATACATGTATACATCCTCTACAGAGACTCAAGACGCCAAAAATAATCTGTTTTTTAAAATGTTTTTTAAAACATTTATCATATATATTATATATATCGCCTCACTTATACATACGGACGATAATAATAAGGTGAGGCGATATGTGATAATACTAATTCCTACAATATTATAATAGTGCACATGAGAGACCTCCAGGTAGAAAGAGTTACACTATATAGGTCGATGCGGGGGGGGCAGGGGGGCGGGGGGGGGGACTGTGTCATCAAACGGCCAGGCCGGGCAGCAGCGGTTCAAGTGCAACCATCGATAAATGTGTGATGGTGGAATAGTCTCTCCGGGGCAGCAAATGAAGCGCTCCTCCACTACCGTTTCCCCATCAGAGAATTATTGGACCATCTTGCATACACACAGCGATCACACACACACACACACACACACACACACAATGACCGGTTCAGGGTTCCCACAGGGCCGGTTATGAACCTGCTGGGCCGGCGCTGCTCCAGTTCTCTGCACCAACACACAAACAGGCGTGTAAACA
The DNA here is from genome assembly GCF_040956055.1 of Brachionichthys hirsutus. Classification (NCBI taxonomy): domain Eukaryota; kingdom Metazoa; phylum Chordata; class Actinopteri; order Lophiiformes; family Brachionichthyidae; genus Brachionichthys; species Brachionichthys hirsutus. The sequence goes on from NC_090905.1 coordinate 277,726, forward strand.
GGCCTGCAGGTGGGACGACTGGAGCAGCCGGGATACGCACTGATGTTCCACCTGCTGAAGGTTGGTGTTGCTCTAAAACACAGCTGCAAGTCTCGAAAATGTCCAAGAAGTTGCAAGAAGATCAAGGACCAGTGCACATTTTTTTATTTTATTTTATGCTACACCATCTGTTTTTTTTATTTGTTATTTTCTAATAAACAGAAGCCATTTTTACAGAATACAGAGCCGACTGCTAATGTCACCGGGATAATATCTATTATATCTAGAAGAAAAAGACAAACTGTTCACCGGTTTTATACCGCCTGAGTTAATTCTGCCTGCAAATGATGTACCGGTCCATACTTCACTTATTTGGTCCAACAATAGAAGTCAATGCATTCTCAAAGGACATATCATAGATTTAACTGCTGCATCAAAGGCTCAAGGTCGCAGTTTGGAAAGATGCTGAAGCAGAATAAATAAAGCAGGATAACAAGAAAAATGGTTTTAATGTTGATTGTGTTGCTGGCAGTAAGTCGGACCTATTTCCAGTGCGGGTTGGACTCCGTCAGGGCTGCCCTTTGTCACCGATTCTGTTCATAACCTTTATGGACAGAATTTCTAGGTGCAGCCAGGGCGTTGAGGGGGTTCGGTTTGGTGACCTCAGGATTGGGTCGCTGCTTTTTGCAGACGACGTGATCCTGTTGGATTCATCAGGCCACGCCCTCCAGCTCTCACTGGATCGATTCATCAGCCGCATGTGAAGCGGCCGGGATGAGAATCAGCACCTCCAAATCCGAGGCCATGGTTCTCAGTCGGAAAAGGGTGGAGTGCACCCTCCAGGTCGGGGAGGAGATCCTGCCCCAAGTGGAGGAGTTCAAGTACCTCGGGGTCTTGTTCACGAGTGAGGGAAGAATGGAGCGAGAGATCGACAGACGGATCGGTGCAGCGTCTGCAGTGATGCGGACTCTGCACCGATCCGTCATGGTGAAGAGAGAGCTGAGTCGAAAGACGAAGCTCTCCATTTACCGGTCGATCTTCGTTCCTACCCTCACCTATGGGTCACGAGCTTTGGGTAGTGACCGAAAGAACGAGATTCCGTGTACAAGCGGCTGAAATGAGCTTCCTCCGTAGGGTGGCTGGGCTCTCCCTTAGAGATAGGGTGAGAAGCTCAGTCATCCGGGAGGAGCTCGGAGTAGAGCCGCTGCTCCTCCGCGTTGAGAGGAGCCAGATGAGGAGGCTCGGGCATCTATTCAGGATGCCTCCTGAACGCCTCCCTGGTGAGGTGTTCAGGGCACGTCCCACCGGGAGGAGACCACGGGGAAGACCCAGGACACGCTGGAGAGACTATGTCTCTCGGCTGACCTGGGAACGCCTCGGGATCCCCCCGGAAGAGCTGGAAGAAGTGGCCGGGGAGAGGGAAGTCTGGGCTTCCCTGCTTAGGCTGCTGCCCCCGCGACCCCCCCGGATAAGCGGATGAAGATGGATGGATGGATGTGTTTTCAGCTCAGTGTTGGAAAGCAAAGAAAATGCATTGCCAGGTAATATTTCCCTTGAATGCTTTGCGTCCATGTTTGCAACATGTCACGTGTTAATGAACCGCATTTCATTTGCAATCACATATTGATTATATATAAATTAGATTTATAGGAACGTGACTTAACTTTTAAAAATGTAGCATTGCATTCAGCCAGGAATGACCTTTGTATAAACATCAGTTATGTTAAAGGAGGTATTTAAAAATAATTATGCCAAAGTCAATATTAATTGGAATGTGGAGAATGTCATCCAAGGTCATGCAATTATTAGAACTGAAGAGATGGACTTTCTCTCGCTCAGCGTCGCGCGTCTTATCTAAAGCCAGCGTATGTCACACTAATGCACAGAATTAAAGATCGCCTCGGGGAAATCATTGGCATTCTGAGAATGAGAGGGAGCAGGAGGGAGAAAGGGAAGCAGGTTATTAGACGCTATATAATAAAGATAGACGATGGAGTAAACACAAGCAGCTGAGGGCCTGCAGTGCTGCTGTGTTATTAACTACGATGCATATTAATATTAATGATTAAGGGCTTGTTATTAATGGAGCCGCCCTGATTAGCATCAGCAGGATGCAATATGCTTCAGATTTATTTCACACATGCAAATCAAGCATGGTGGCTGCAGGATGACGCCGTTCCTTCGCATTCACAGCTACCTCTGGTGCAAGGCGGAGTCATTGTACAAGCAAAGGCCATTAAGATTTGTACTGGGGGATTGAAATAGGTTTATGCACCAGTGTCTAAAAAAACAGACCTACAACTTAACCTCATATCGTTAAATGTCATGGATCAGTCCGCAGAATAACAAACGGGAAGCATCTCGTGTTGTATTTGTTCAGTAACCCACTGACCTGGGGCCAGTTCACACTCTGGACCCATTAAAGTGACTGGGGTTGAAGCTAGCGCACGTCGCTATGACGACAGCCGGAGTGTGATGCAGGCTCATACGTTCACTTCAAAGGACACCTCCACTGCCCCGAGTGGACAAACCAAATGCTTCCTGTGAATGAAACCATTTACATTTTAAAGGTTGTCCTTTAGCCGAGAGCCGTTCAGGAGCATGGAACTCATGACTAACCTTCTAGAGAAGGGGTCTCAAACTCGCGGTCTCAAACTCGCGGTGTCAAACTCGCGGCCTGATCATTTGTGACCCGCAGGACAATATGAAAGTTTAAGGTTAATGCGGCCTGCGAGTTTTATGTGAATGTTTTCATTTATTTATCCAATGAATGAATATCTCAAGACTTTCCCTCCTGCCCCCCCCCCCCCCCCCCAGTTAATTTGGGGAGGCTGCATGCCTGCAGCGACATCTACATGCTGCACCTCAACGGTGAAGCCACAGCATTCGTTGTTTGAAAGCTAACCAAACTTTATTATGACTTGAGCATCAAAACAGGAAGTGAAGCCCATACTCCACACACACAAACACACACAAACACACACACACACACACACACACGGACTGGTTTTTGAATTATTCACAATACAACACCGTTGTTGTTTTTTTATTACAAATATTGGTGATTTGTGCACCATGTAATAATACGTCTCCAAATCAATCAGTATGCTACGGAGGTATAAAATCCTTATTGTTGGCCATGGAAAATATATTGTATGCTACTAAATCATTGAACAGAATCCAAATACATTAAGACAAAACAATCAGCGCGTGGGTGAGAGCTGGAAGGCTTGAGGGAAACAAAGACAAAAACCAAGATCTTCCTCACTCTCTTCCTCCTCCTCATCTTTGATTTTGCCCTCTGTATTGTTGCATTCTCTCCACTGGGGGGAAAACAAATGAATATGCAGCACACGGTGAGAGAAAAAGAAGACTGACCTTTGAGAGGATTATGGGATTTGTGTTAGAAGAAAGCGACGCTGCAATATGGCAGATGCATTCTGTAAAAGCCACCTGATTGTAGAGAGACAAAGTGGAGGGGATAACCGAGTTCATGAAAGGCTGGTGTGTGTGTGTGTGTGTGTGTGTGTGTGTCGGGGGGAGCAGAGTGCAAAGTAGTTTGTCATTTCACTGAGATGGGAGCGGGGGGAGGCTGATGGATTGCACATTGTGCTGGGCGAGTACGTAATCTGAAGTAGGAGCTAAAAAGTTAATCAAAATTGAGCTGAAAGAAATACCGGCGTCCCTGGTGGGGGTGCAGGTACCGTATACAAATACAAACCTTGTGTTGTTGCCTGTTTCCATTTGCACTGCTAGTTTCTCTGCAGCTACAGCCGGTCAGTAAACGCTACACATTAACTGGACTCATGTTGGTGAACCCTGAATTGCACACACACCGTTTACCTCCAGTCTGACCTCTAAGATGATAACCAATCAGATGGCTTGTGTTGTGCAGGCCGATGACCCCCGAGGAGCCCCCATCGCTCTATCGCTCTATCGCTCTATCGCTCTATCGCTCTATCGCTCTATCGCTCTATCGCTCTCTTCTATTGCTGGCTGGTTGTATTTGGTCTGCATGGGCAGAGAGTGCGGTGAGAGAACGACCAAATATCAGCACACACACCCCGACACTAAACAACACACACACACACATACAGACACTCAACAGCACACACACCCCGACACGCACACACCCCGACACGCAACAACACACACACACACACAGACACAGACACTCAACAGCACACACACCCCGACACGCAACAACACACACACACAGACACGCAACAACACACACGCACACACCCCGACACGCAACAACACACACGCACACACACAGACACTCAACAACACACATGCACAAACACACAGACACGTGTCAAGTCAGGGCAAAAACTTTTTATATTATGGCCACGCCCCCAGACACACAGGAAGGCGGCCATATTGGATTGAAACTTAAAAACTCCTGATGGCAGTTGCCATATAATCCAAATAACGATTTGACTAAACTGTGAGCTACTCATGCAGCTCAAATCTAAACACTTGCAAAGCACTCAGGACAAAAGCGGCGTGCGTCGGCGGCTCAGCTCAACGGCCTGTCGGCGAGGGCCTACAACGCCGCTTGCGGCTTTAATTCTTGTTTTTGTCTGCTCCTGCTCTGTCTCGCTATCGCTTCCCTATACATCTCCTTGTTTTTGACTATCCTCCGATCTGCCATTTTCTCTCTCTCTCTCTATCAGCCCAGCCGGTCAGACAGATGTCTGTCAGAATCAGAATCAGAATCAGAATCAGAATCAGAAGTAGTTTATTGTCAGTGAGGGTTCACAGACTAGGAATGTTTCTCGATGAAGTCGTGCTACATTTAACAGTAATGACTAAATACAAAACACATACAAGTACAGACACATCAGCAGCAGCAGCATCAGGAGTGGATACACAGATGTGTATTAGCAGCAGTAAAACTAGCGTAAGTGAGTCTTACAGCCAATGGGAAGAAGCTGTTCTTGTGGCAGGAGGTTCCGGTCCGGATGGACCGTAGCCTCCTGCCTGAGGGGAGAGGGTCAAAGAGTCCATGTCCAGGGTGGGAAGGGTCAGCTGTGATCCGACCTGCACGCCTCAGAGTTCTGGAGACATACAGGTCCTGGAGGGACGGCAGCTTGCAGCCGATCACCTTCTCCGCAGCACGTACAATGCGCTGCACTCTGTGTCTGTCCCTGGTGGTGGCGCCAGCGTACCACACGGTGATGGAGCAGGTGAGGACGGACTCCACGATGGAGGTGTAGAACTGCACCAACATCTGGGTCGGCAACTTGAGTTTCCTCAGCTGCCGCAGGAAGTACATCCTCTGCTGAGCCTTCTTGATGAGGGAGCTGATGGTCGGCTCCCACTTGAGGTCCCGGGTGATGGTGGTGCCCAGGAAGCGGAAAGAGTCCACGATGGAGATGGGGGTAGGGGAGTATGTGAGGGCGAGGGGGGACGGTGGGGCTGTGACTTTCCTGAAGTCCACGATCATCTCCACTGTTTTCTGGCTGTTCAGCTCCAGGTTGTTGCTGCTACACCAGGACACCAGCCGGTCCACCTCCCTTCTATAGGCAGACTCATCACTGTCCGAGATGAGCCCGATGAGGGTGGTGTCGTCCGCAAACTTAATCAGTTTGACGGACTGATGGCCGGAGGTGCAGCAGTTGGTGTACAGGGAGAAGAGCCAGGGGGAAAGTACACAGCCCTGGGGGGATCCGGTGCTGATAGTCAGGGTGTCCGAGACCGTAGACCCCAGCCGCTCATGCTGCCTCCGCTCCGTCAGGAAGTCAGTGATCCACCAGCAGAGGGAGTCGGGCACGTCGAGCTGGAGCAGCTTGTCCTGGAGCAGTCCCGGGAGGACGTGTTGAAAGCTGAGCTGAAGTCCACAAACAGGATCCTGGCGTAGGTTCCTGGGGAGTCCAGATGCTGCAGGATGAAGTGGAGGGCCAGATTGACTGCGTTGTCGACAGACCTGTTGGCTCGGTAGGCGAACTGCAGCGGGTCCAGGAGGGGGGCGGTGAGGGTCTTCAGGTGGTGGAGAACCAGGCGCTCAAAAGACTTCATGACTACAGATGTCAGCGCTATCGGTCTGTAGTCATTAAGTCCTGTGATCCTTGGCTTCTTGGGGACAGGAACAATGGTGGAGGACTTGAAGCAGGCTGGAACACGACAGGACTCCAGGGAGGTGTTAAAGATGTCTGTGAAGACAGGAGTCAGCTCACTGGCACAATGTTTCAGGGTGGAGGGGGAAACATTGTCCGGCCCCGCAGCATTACGGGGGTTCAGCTTTGTGAACTGTCTGTGCACATCCTGCTCCTGGATGCAGAGGACAGTGGGGGTGGGGGGAGAGTCTATGGAGACATTTGGCGGTTTGCCCTCCATGTTGTGGGTGGAGGAGGGGGTGACTGGAGGGTCCGGATGGGTGTGGGGGGCTGGTTGGTCGAAGCGGCAGTAGTGCATATTTAAGCGCTGGGCAAGTGGCAGGTCGTTCAGAGCTCGGGGGGCTTTGGGCTTGTAGTTGGTAATGGCCCTCAGCCCCCTCCAAACTGCTGCAGGGTCGTTAGCAGAGAACTGCTGCTGGAGTCTGCGTGAATATGCTGATTTAGCATTCTTCAGCTCCCTGCTAAACCTGTACTTCACCTCCTTGTAGCTGTCTCTGTCTCCGCTCCTGCATGCTGCCTCTTTCTCACGTCTGATCTGGCTGAGCTTCGGCGTGAACCAGGGCTTGTCATTAGCATAACTCACCCTGGTGCGTGTTGGTACAATGCACTCCTCATTTTAGCTGATCCATGAGGTCACCGTGTCCGTGTACTCGTCCAGGTTGTCCGTAGCAGCCCTAAATATGTCCCAGTCTGTCGTCTCCAAACACGAGCGGAGCTCCTCAACAGCCTCACCAGTCCAGATCTTGGTTGTGCTTGCTACTGGTTTAGCAAGCTTCAGTCTCTGTCTGTATGTTGGGATGAGGTGGATGACCACGTGGTCTGATAGTCCGAGGGCAGCACGTGGTACAGCGCGATAGGCCCCGCCCACCGTCGTGTAGCAATGGTCCAGCGTGTTCTCCTCTCTGGTGGGGCATTTAATAAACTGTCTGTATTTGGGAACTTCCTGGCTCAGATTTCCCTTGTTAAAGTCACCAAGAACAATAACAAGAGAATCAGGGAAAGTCCGCTACAAACATAAAAACTTTTACGCGAGCGCACGTCCCCAAAGCCACGTCTCCGTAAAGCACAAAACATAAAAGGTCCTTATTTCTCCTCATCAGCAGCGCCAGCTCGTCCATCTTGTTGCTGAGAGAACGGATGTTGGAGAGGAATATTCCCGGTAATGGCGTGCGGGATTCGCGCCTGTGGAGTCGGACGAGAGCAACGCTTCCCTCTTCTCCGGCGTCTCTCTCGTTTGACCAAAACATGGACTAATTCCGCAGCAGAAACTAAAAAAACGGGTAAAAGGTCCGTGGGAGTTTAGTAGCTCTTCACGGGTGTAAGATCACGCAGACGCACAATTAAGGTGAAGAAACACAGAACGCACGGCAACACCAGGGCGACTGTAGGAGGCGCCATCTGGAAGATGGCACCATGAGCCTAGGTTCTGTCAAAGGTTTCTGGGGGTAATCTTTGATCAGGATCTGTCCTTTCAGTCCCAGATAAAGCATATTTCAAGGACTGCGTTCTTTCACCTTCGGAATATTTCAAAGGTCAGACACCTACTAACCCGAAAAGATGCAGAACAAATAGTCCATGCTTTTGTGACTTCCAGACTGGACTACTGCAACTCCTTACTGTCCGGCTGCCCAAAAAGGTCTATTAAACATCTCCAGCTAATCCAGAATGCAGCAGCTTGTGTTTTGACAGGAACCAGACTGAGAGAACACATTTCCCCTGTTCGGGCGTCTCTGCATTTGCTTCCTGTTAGGGAACGGATTGAATATAAAATTCTTCTACTTACTTTTAAGGCCCTCACCGGCCAGGCCCCTCCTTACCTTACAGAGATGATTATCCCGTATTGCCCCACTAGAACCCTGCGGTCCCAAAATGCTGGCCTGCTCGTGGTTCCAGACATTTCCAAGAGCAGACAGGGGGGCGGAGCTTTCAGTTATCAAGCTCCTTTATGGTGGAATCAGCTCCCTGATTGGTTCGTGAGACAGACACTATCTCTATGTTCAAGAGTAGACTAAAGACTTTCCTTTTTAACAAAGCTTATAACTAATCGATACAGTAATCAGTATAATCAATATGCTGTCATAGGCCAGCACTGGTGGCTTAACATCATGACCTGGACCTGTGTCCCTCAGCGCTGATGTCCACGTCGCTAGCATTAGCATTTTGTTTTTGTCTGCTCCTGCTCTGTCTTGCTATCACTTCTCTATCCATCTCCTTGTTTTTGACTCAAGATTCAATTTTAGCACAGTAGTATGAGAATTTTAGTATAATCTTTTTTTTGCTAGTATATTCTGTCGTTAGTGTTTTTAGTATTTATTTCAGGGCGGGGTTAGTAGAGAGACGTCCTAAACCAGTGGTTCTCAAATGGTGGGGCGCGCCCCCCAGGGGGGGCGCCTGTGACCGCGGAGAAAATGTTTTTTGCCTTACGAGATTAAAGTGTAATTGCACATCCACTCCAGTAGTTGGCAGTGGCACCCTGATTGTCAGAGTGCGCGCAGGGAGGATTAGCAGAAGAAGAGCGGTTGTAAACAATCTACGGTGGGAGAAGAAGAAGAGCTGACTTCCTCATTTTGCTAAACGCACAATTCGTTTTTTCATTTTGGTTTTGTAGGTTAAAGTGTTTTATATTTTGTGCTCCCTAGTTAATGTTGCTGATCAATTTTAATTTATTATTACTTATTGATGTTATTTAATTTAATTTATTATTGAATTGTATTTTAAGGATTAAAATGTCAGGGAAATTGATGTACTTCAAATATTTTCTGTTGCAGACTAAAAAAAATGGTAATAAAGTTATTCTTTGTTGTAAGTTGATCTATATTTCTTTCTTTTTCATATTTCTTTGTATGTTAATAAGGATACAAGTGTGTTTTTTTTTCAGGGGGGGGGCGCGAAATGTTTTTTTCTTCCTAGGGGGGGCGTGACAGAAAATAATTGAGAAGCACTGTCCTAAACAGACATGGTTACGGAGGGAGGAGAGAGTCGGGGATAGAAAGTCGTGCATGTGGCTGCTTGTTTCATTTGATGAATTTGGGGTCACACAACATTTGCATCAGGCAGAATAATTCCTGCATCCTCCTTTTCTCTGTTTTCCAGTGGAACGATAGCAGGCTCCAGACTCAATGTGCTCTACAGAGATTGATCTGTTCATTTACAAGCTTTCTTGTGAGTCTCATTCATTTGAGCTTAGCGCACTTCAAAATTCATGGACATTTTGTAAGTTGTATCATGTGTCACATTTTGTTTCTCACTTCTGGTTTTTAGAATTGTCTCAGTAAGAGTTCATTGTTTCCAGTATTTACTCTTTGTACCCCCCGCTCCTCTGGATTTGTGCTTCTTTGCTCCCTGTAGGATTATTTCTGTCTGTGCTGGACTCCCTTCTAATTTGTTGTCCTTGTACCCTTCAATTACTCCACGAGTTTAAGTGTCTTTATTTTTTAATCCCAACAGAGCCGCTAAGATAAAGCTAAGAGGGCTCTGACTCAGGATCTCCTATTTTCATCGAATGCTAAATGCTTTCAAATTACAAACCGTTCTAAAGACACCAGTAGCAGCTGAGCGACTGAATGATAGGAATCATGCAGAGCACACGATGGCTGCAGTCATGTAGCATAATACGGCCAGCATGCCCCCCCAGGCGTGGGTCTGTGGAGCCTCCTCCCAGCATCAGGCAGGTTCATCTGACCATACGGGCGTTGTTGTCAGATCACCACTGGACTAGCATAGCTTCTATTAGCATCCCAGATCACTCATAGAATGGAGGATCATGCCAGGAGCTCTGGGCCAAATGAGCAGGACGCAATCAAACAGATAACTGGCAGAGAGCGCCAGACCTACGGCACGATGTCAGCACAGCGCTATCCAAGAGCGTCACTGATATGTGCTATTCAGAATTAAAATGAAGGTGTTCTTAGCTGCTATTTAAGATGCCATTAGCCGCATTACATACGCCCAGCTAATCAGAAGGGCTCAGCGCTTGCACTGATCGGCATCGCTGCCAAGGTTAAACGCCCATTAGAGCATTATGGGGCAAATTCAGAATAATAGTAATCATTTTTAGTTCAGTCAGTATCTTAAATGAGAGCAAAAGAATTAAAATTAAATGAAAGAAACAACAGAACAATGACTGAAGAGGTATTGGCTGAAGTGAAACACTTATTAATGCCAAACTTACATATTAACATGTATACAAGATAAACAAAATATATATATATATAATGTTGCTATTATTAATTTTAATAATAATTAAAACTAATGTAAAACGACAGTAAATAAAGACATGATGTTGCGATCTCGTGTTAAATATGGACACTAACATCTATGGAAGGCAAACCTGGCTTTAACAGCTATTGTTTATTTACTAATGACTGACCTTAAACAAGTTCGTGTATAAGTATATAGTCATACCAAACACACCCTAATCCTAATCCTAATCCTGAATGACACACTGTCAGGGCTCTGTGCTTTTAACAGACAATACATTGAATTACAAAACATGTATTTTTTAACTGGGACAAGGCAGCAGGTCCATTTTGGCTGAATTTAGGAAGTTAGTAGCCGACTAAAGACTCTCATAAAGTACAATGAACTTTATATGTTGCGTTGTGTGTTCTATCTTAATCCCCCCGCCCCCTCTTTCAGTAGCTGATGCTGCCAGAAGGCAAATCTCACACGTTAGATTTTAAAAGCTGGAGCGCTGAGGAATCTATTAAATTCTTAGTCAGGCACAGAAGGCTCCAAAATAGACTTTTTATACAGAGCACTGATACATGCCAGTTATCTCAGATAAATTGTTGTGCCTACTACGATATCTATATCGTATCTACGGTATCTACACATCCTAATCCAAAAATTTATGTACAGCAGAAGTATTTGGCCCCACGGTGCGCTGGCGGCGCATCCAGGGTGTACCCCGCCTCTCGCCCATAGCAAGCTGGGTGGACTCCAGCAACGTCCGTGACCCGCAAAGCAAAAGAAAATGGATGGATGTGCACAAAGGAAGTCATCAGGTCAGATTAAGAAGGAGCTCCAGAGGGAAAGCAATGAACCCTCTGCCTAAAATCTACTAATAGAGCACTAATAAGAATTGAAGTGAAGTACTTCATTCAGTTGCCAGATAAGTTTGTCTCAGGAAGACAATGAGGGAAGAGGACATGAGGTATGAGACAGAGGCCCGGACAAGGTCATTAATGGTGAGAAGCAACAGGGTATTTGTTTCAGGGATAAATACGATTAAAGCCATGCTGCATCTGATGAAAACGTGTTTCTACATGCGTGCTGAAAACGTGCTCGCATCAATGCAGAGATACGCAACGACTCCACGACCCTCTGAGTGATGATGATAATGAAGCTATTATTTTTAACGGGATAAATTAATGAGAAACACGCACGAGGCCTTTACCTAGATGAATGATTGAGTGGGTAACATGTCTGCCTGCTCGATACTCAAACAAGAAGCGCGCCGATGTGGCTGTGGTGCTGAGGGAGTCAGAGCGTTGTGGGATGTGGCGGTGTGCAGAGACTTGGGTAGTTTACTGGCCAGGTGTATCTTAAAACACTCAGAAGGGCTGATGCATGGCCGGAGTGGAAGGGGGGCCAGGAGAAGCTTTGAGTCAGGGAAATGCACCTCATCAATCAGCATGACTAAAGGTTTTGGCCCGGTCCAAACAACCTCAACACTTTGACGGCCCGGCCTTAAAGACACAGTCCGCTGTCGGAGGGTACAACGAACAAGCCATGCAGCGGCTCCTCCGTACAAAACAGGCTTCACAATATCTTGGTTTTTTTCATGAGGTACTTTGCAAATGGTTACAGCATTTAAAGACAAAGGAAAGCAACTATGATAGAGAGCACAATATAAGTTCTCAATCAACACATTAGCATCTGCACACAAATGGACATGTAGACCCCTGGTCGGATCCGTTGCAGCCCCAGAACGATAGATACAGCGCCCACGTCAGGAGCCCGGCATGTTTAAAAGCACTAACGGCTTCCTGCAACGTGTTGGCTTTAACAAACATAATCTAAGTCAAGGGGGAAAACAGATCACCGGCGAGAGTTCTGTCAGCAGAGCGCCATCTGTAAGGCAACAGGTGCTGCAATGGCTGTCCGCGTAACAAAACCACATGCTGGTAAATTCTTTTGTGCGAACATAACGCTCTGCCTGGAGTAGTAGGCCAACTCTTGGAGGCTTTTTGGGTGTAATTCAGATCTGCAGTTAGCAGATGCTCGAAATGGGTTCTGTACAAGATTCCATGTTCATGCTCTTAAAGGGGAGGGGTTGGCAGCGTCCAAGGTTCACATTCTCGCCTTTGATGAGCGTAGTGTGACTCAGCATTTCAAAAAGTGAACCTAAGAAATGTCCAGGCCCAGATTACTTGGGTGGCTGTTTGCTCACTGTCTGTGCAGAACAGCTAGGCCCTCTTTTTTATTTATTTTTTCACTTGTCCCTTACTCAACAGAGGGTCCCATCTCTATGGAAGCCGTCCACTGTGGTACCAGTTGCCATGGCACCTCGCCCTGAGGTCCTCAAGGACTCTAAGCCTGTGGCCTTAACGTCCTTGGTTATGAAGACATTTGAGAAACTTGTTAAGGAAGCGCTCTTTGTCTCGACCCCACAGGGCCGAGAGAGGGGTGTCCGATGTCCGATGCTACCATCACCTGATTCAACCTTTTATGTAAACATCTCGAAGGCAGCAAGAAGCATGCATGGCTGCCATTCGTTGACTTCTCGTCAGCCTTTAACATCATTGAGCCTCACATACTAGTTGAAAATCAAGTGAAACTCTTGGGTCTAGATTCAGGTACTATTGGTTGGGTTCTTGATTTCCTCACTAATAGAACCCAGAGGATAAGGGTAAATTGTTTGGAGAAAATCACCGGCAGGCTCGCCCCAAGGTCATGTCCTGCTTGTATATCCTGCACACCAATGACTGCAGAAGCCAACACATTGTTAAATGTGCAGATGATTCTGTTATTGGGCGTCTTGTCGGTGATGGCGAGGCCAGCCTCGGACCAGTGGTGGACGATTTCCACCTCCTCCTCAGAGCAGCGCCATAAAGGCTCAGGCAATGGAATTGGTCGCCGCTTAGAAATAGCTTGGCTCCATTATTGACAATGGACCGAAATTCAATTCAAACACTGAAATGTTGAGTAAGAAAGGCCGGCAGCTGTTTCAGGAAGCTCGCCAAATTCCAGCTGGACAAGTCACTGGTCATTTTGATTTACAGGGCTTTAATAGAGTCTGTCATTTCCTCTGTGTCATCTGTTGGCACGGCAACCTTGGTGTTCGGCAGAAGAATCCCCTTAACAGTGTTGTGAGGGGCGAGGGGAGGGCAGCAAGATTGTGGGGGTACAATTCAGATGTCTCACTGATATATATAACGAGCAGGTGCACAAGAAATCAACATGCATTATAGCAGACAGCGCCCACCTCCTAAATCCAGAATATAAATTCTTGCCTTCCGGCCAGAGGTTCGAGGCCCCTGGAGCTAAAAGCAGCAGGTAGAGACAGGAGGAGGAGGTAGCGGTTGTTCAGGTTCAGAAGACAGCTGTTAGCGACAAGCGGGAGGTGTGTGTGTGTGTTTCAGGTTTTCGTTTTTTATTATCTGCTGAATTGGCCAGTTGAGACATGCTAATAAATAAATTGAACAAACCTTGAATGAACAAATATGTGAAACTCTCTGCATTCCAGTTTGTTCAGATCTCACTGGAGTCTCTTCAGTCTTTGTCACAGCTGGTTCATGAACCTTTCCTGGATGAGGCTTTCTGAACGAGCTGTTTTGACACACTGTATTAAAAGATTAAAGATATAATAGCGCTTTAATGTCAGCTGTTACATAGTTAATCATTTATTTTTCTCACAAGGGTGGCAAGAAGCAGTTCTGCCTCACGGCAGGAAGGTTGGGGCTCTGGTTTGAATCCCCTTTCTGCTTCAACCTGGGTGGGTTCTCTCCCCATGAAACCTGTAATCAGTCAATTATTAACCCTAAAAACGAGGAATGATTGGTTTGTCTTTCTTTTGCCCCTCCACTCTTAGTGATACAAAAATTATTGAACGATGAAGACAGTTGTTTAAATAATAATAATACTAATAACGCGTTGGTTTTATATAGAACTTTCCTAGACACTGTAAGGTTCTACCAAACCCTCTTCCGGTTCTTGTTCTCCATCGTGGGTGCGTATTCAATGAGGAGAATGTGGGTTAGATTAAGACATTTATATAATTAACAGATCAGTACAATTAGTTCGGATATCAACGCTGAGGTTCGATCCTGCTCCGTGTGTCTGTCTCAGGTCCGAACAAAGGGCCGCTCTCCGCGCCCGTGTCTTTCTATGTCCATGAGTCCGTCCCCCTCAAGGTGGGGGTTCCGCCCCAGCCAATCTAAGCCCGTGTTTATCTGTGTTGTGTGATGTCACTGTTGTGATGCGTTCAATTGAAATCAGTCATTACAATAACAAACTAAATGTGGTGCGTTCCTAGTGGTGTCGGCATGTAATTACGTTGTGGAATCCCATCTAAATATGGAAATTCCCTACAACACCCAAATACGCTTTACATTGTGCATTATTCATTCACTCCATACTACTGTTGTAGCCACAGCTGCCCTGGGGTAGATACAGGTGCCCTGGGGTATACTGACAGGAGTGAGGCTGCCAATTTGCGCCATCGGCCCTCCTGACCACCACCGACATTCAGTTGTAGGGAATTTCCATACCAGATGGCATTCCACAACGTGATTACATGCCGACATGACACTAGGAAAACATGACATTTATTTTCGTATTGCTATGACTGATTTCCATTGAACGTCTCATTAGTGACGTCACACAACACAGATGAACAGGGGCATAGATTGGCTGGGGCGAGGCTCCACCTTCAGGGGATGGACTGACGTGATGAAGAAGCAGGAAGAATCTTCATTCCAGCATGGAGCGAACACGAGAGACATGCTCGACTCGTGCACTACATTCACTCGCTCACTACATTCACACAGGCAATGTGGGTGAAGTGTCTTGCCCAAGGACACAACAACAGTGCACACTTTTGTTCTGTAAGTGTTCCTGCAACACGTTCAAGTTGAGGGTTCTTGTGTTCATCTCATCTGTATGGGGCAATTAATCTGAACAAAATGGACAAGTGTAGTGACTGAACTCGCCCCTGCTGTTACTGAGTACACTCTCACTGTTACACACACACACACTCTGTCTCTGTTACACACACACACATACACCCACACACCATCACATGCAGAAGTAAAGCCCTCTGCTTTTGTCCATTGCCAGGGGGGTAAACACAAACACAGAGCCTAATCCAGGAGCAAACAGCGGCGCCGCATGTTAACCAGCAGGGAAAGCGTTTCCCTCAACGCCATCCGGCCCGCAGCAATGGAAACTCACATCAGACGGTCCTGCTGCAGCCTCAAAAAGCAAGTCGAAACTATGGATTAGCTTAGTTTGCTTGTTTTTTGACCATTTTCATGCACTTCTAAAAATATAACACGGGGATGGAGTAGATAGAGACTCCAAACAGGAAGAGAAGACGTCGGCACAGCGAATCAACTGACCAGGTGGTCAAAATGTGTCTGTTTGTTAATAAGTAAAGAGAAATGGACAAAACTCAAAGTGGTTTCAAACCAATTCGGGCAGAAAATGAATCAATACATTTTCATCTAGAAAAACAACTCAGTCTCCCTATATCGTGATTTACACCAAAGATAATGTTCTTTTATTCATTATCTATAGTTTTAGATTCCCCTAATAACCATGAAAACTGGATTCACATTGATATGTGAACTGATAGAATCAACTCAAGTCCGATTGATCAACGTACTGACGTACCCCGGTGAGCGTATTGTGTCACTTCCTGTTTGCTTGTTTCACGAATTGTTTGTGTTCTCTCTGCCACTGTACAATCATTCACTTTTTCTGCTCTTTTCCCACGTAACTTTAATCACTGCTTGTCATATTCATTGGTAGCGGATGAGCTCCACCAATTTTCACAACTGTTTTGGGCAGTCTTCCTTTGGTTTAATAAGCTAACTATCGAATAGCTTTTAGCACCGCTTGCTAGCTAGCGATGGCTTCTCCCTCTGCCTCTCCTCTGTCCTGCTCACTGTGTCAAATGTTTAGCTTCTCCTCTGCTTCCTTTACTGACAGCAAAACGTGTAAGAGGTGTAGTTTATTTGCTATGTTGCTATGTTATCGAGCCTTAACATTACTGAGGAGTCGTGTGGTACCTTTAGCCCCTCCCACATAGATCATCTTTAGGTGGTGCTGGGGACTTGATGCGCACAACGCTTGACTCCATTGCCCCCTTAAGCATTAAAAAACTAAAACCAAAAAGGAAAGCTCCGTGGTCAGGCACCTACTAACCCGAAAAGATGCAGAAAAGGTTTTCCATGCTTTTGTAACTTCCAGACTGGAATTCAGAAATTCATTACTGTCCGGCTGCCCCCAAAGGTCTATTAAACATCTTCACACATCTCAATCAGTCCTGTAACCATTAGCTCTTAACATTTAGAAATGTACTGTACTGCGCTGTGTTTTTATTGTAACCTATTGTTCTTTCTTATGTCTTGTTGTGTCTTTCTTTTACCTGCCTAGGGACTGCAGATGTAAATTAGCATTTTTGCTAAAATCGGCATATTTACGTCTATTAGATGCGTCTGTATAGATGTTCATTAATGTGCACTGTCCCTATCAAATAAATTAATAAATGAATAAATAGATAATCCAGAATGCAGCAGCTCGTGTTCTGACAGGAACCAGACTGAGAGAACACATTTCCCCTGTTCTAGCGTCTCTGCTTCCTGTTAGAGAAAGAATTGAATATAAAATCCTTCTACTCACTTTTAAAGCCCTCAAGCAGGGGTCAGGAACCTATGGTTCAGGAGCCAGATGTGGCTCTTTTGATGGCTGCATCTGGCTCACAGACAAATCTTGAATTATAAAAAGAATTGTTTTACACTCCTTTGCGAAAGAGCAAACCGGCGACGGTCACCGGCGACTCGAAAGCCGGTTTGTGTGAGGCAGCGATCAGAGGAAGTTTTGCTCACTGGGAAAGGGGACAAACGGCAATTGATAGCGAGTCGATCTGCGTTCAAAAACAGTGTCAAACCAGCCATTTCAGTGGGAAAGTGGCAAACATACATGTCGTTGCGTCTATCTATCAATCGCAAGTTGAGGCAGAGACACTGTTCAAGTGGGTTGCTGTATTTCGCTGTCGAAAATAGCGGTCGATGTGCAAAAGGGTCCGTCCAACGGCCGGTTGTGAGATCAGGAAGTAAACTTCCCTCGTTTTAGTCGCGTTGTCGGCTCGCTAACTTTCGAAACCCTTTTGAGAAGATGGCTGAAGGAAAAAAAGATGAGGAGAATCGTACTTTTCACTTTGTAGTCACAAAGAGATCAGCAAAACCAAGCAGCAGCATTAATGGTAAGAAATACTCATCACTGGTTAGAAACAGCATAACAATGTTATTAAAAAGAATTCAGAGACTTATTGTTCTTTAAAAGTGTTATTACATAAAAAGCACACATTTACTTGTATTTACTTTTAAACATATTTTAGGGCTCTCACGGAATTACATTTAAAAATATGTGGTGTTCATGGCTCTCTCAGCCAAAAAGGTTCCTGACCCCTGCCTTACGGAGTTGATTATGCCATATTGCCCCACTAGAACCCTGCCAACCCTTACCAAACATTTCAAAGTGATCCAGAACCCAGGTTCTCTTCTGTATAATCACCAAAAGGTTATCAACTACTGGTAAGATTCCCAACATTTCCTGAATATTTCATCCAGATCCCTCTCGAGCTTTGCTCCGAGGAGGTAAAATACACACATCAAGCCAACATTCTACTAAGTTTGAAACTGAAAGCAGCAAATGTGTGGAATATTTGGCTAATTTCTATGATTCATCACAATAAAGTTATTTTCACTCCATCTATATACAATAGTTCAAATTCGTGTTCCGCCAACACACTGACATGACCTCCTGCCTCCTTGTGACCCAAGTAGAGACTGGTAAATTAAGGAGTACCTGCTTAAAGTCAAATACACTGGCAGATTTCAGAGGTTCCCCATGCGTTTACTTACTGCTGTCGCTCTATGGCAACCGTGATTGCTCCTGCTGGATGGAAAACATTTCCGTGCTTAAGTCCTGATTTGCTCCCTTAATTCTAGAGTGTTTCACTAAATTATATGGGAGAAAATGAAAGGCTATGCATCAGTAATCAGCATGATTAGCACAAACCAATGAAAACAAGCCTTCTGAAAGGGGCCAGGCACTAAATAAATCAGGTCACCTGCAGAGGACATTAATATTGTGTTTATGTTTCCGACACCTCGGTGAATACACACAGACATCCCGCATGCCATCTGAATGCATGGAGGATAGTGCCCCATATATTTATTTTGCTTTAGTTTAATAAGGCCGGGAGAAAAAGTCCAGCAACCAAAACAAGGAAATGAAATGGGTTCCTTCCACCCAACCGAATGACAGCATGATCTCATTTAGTACGGAGGCAGTGCACATTTGTTCCTGTCATGTGTTGTAATATCTCAATGCCCTCTGGGTCCAGCAGCGACACCGAAGCATAGGCGAAATAAATTAGGGATTAGACTGATGAAAAGCGATAAGACAGGAAAGGAAGAAAATGGAGGTGAGAAAATATTCCCATTATAGATGAAGCGATATGTGTAGACGGCTACTAGCCTGGGTCACACGGCGTAAAGGTACGCAATAACACAGTACATGAATAGCACTATACATATATATATATATATACATAGATACGTCCGGAGACCCCGACGCTAAACGAGTTCATCGTTAAAGAACAACTTGGCTGACACTTTGTGTGGTGAACTATGTTTCATACTTGCATACGTGTCGGCCATTTATACTGTACGCATGTACGTACTCACAACTCCGCTGCCACTGCATCCTCGTCGTCCTAACAACGATCTCTTGTCGCTAAACACATCTTTTTACATTTCAGAAACTCATCGTTGAACGAGTAGCTTGTTAGGTGAGGACCATCTGGACGACTTTTATTAAGCACTGAATGATGATCGGACACATCGTGGTTAACAACCTGCAGCAACATTATCCTATGTTCACGCTAGAATGGACAGAATGACCTTTGATCTTCTTCATAACAGTCCATGTTATCAAATCATGACCAAAATCCAGCGTTTGGATGCAAACAAACTGGAATTAAAAAAACAGAGAGCAATGTCCAATGACATGAAAGGAAAATATCTTGAAGAATTACAATCATAAACATCAGCAGTAGCAAGAGACTCACCGAGAGTGGTGTGAATGAGCCAGGACAGGAAGACAGACAGGACAGCAAGAGATTGTCTCACCAAAGAGACACCCTGAGACCAGCAGAAACTCTGAAACTTTAAGTTTAAAAACCAAGCAAATAGAATCACCCAAGGAAGGAAGGAAAGAAGGAAGGAAGGAAAGCGAGAGTGAGAATTAACGACTAAAAGAAAGAAAGAAAGCACGAGATCAGCAACATCCTTAGCGAGCATCCTTAGCTTGTGCTAAGCTAAAGTGCACGTCGACGTGTGTCACCCACAACAGCAACATCCAGAGCAGCAGCATCCTTAGCGAGTATCCTTAGCTTGTGCTAAGCTAAAGTGCACGTTGACGTGTGTCACCCACAACAGCAACATCCAGAGCAGCAACATCCTTAGCGAGCATCCTTAGCTTGTGCTAAGCTAAAGGGCACGTCGACGTGCGTCACCCACAACAGCAACATCCAGAGCAGCAACATCCTTAGCGAGCATCCTTAGCTTGTGCTAAGCTAAAGTGCACGTCGACGTGCGTCACCCAGAACAGCAACATCCAGAGCAGCAACATCCTTAGCGAGCATCCTTAGCTTGTGCTAAGCTAAAGGGCACGTCGACGTGCGTCACCCACAACAGCAACATCCAGAGCAGCAACATCCTTAGCGAGCATCCTTAGCTTGTGCTAAGCTAAAGTGCACGTCGACGTGCGTCACCCAGAACAGCAACATCCAGAGCAGCAACATCCTTAGCGAGCATCCTTAGCTTGTGCTAAGCTAAAGGGCACGTCGACGTGCATCACCCAGAACAGCAACATCCAGAGCAGCAACATCCTTAGCGAGCATCCTTAGCTTGTGCTAAGCTAAAGGGCACGTCAACGTATGTCACCCACAACAGCAACATCCAGAGCAGCAACATCCTTAGCGAGCATCCTTAGCTTGTGCTAAGCTAAAGGGCACATCAACGTGCATCATCCAGAGCAGCAACATCCTGAGTGAGCATCCTTAGCTTGTGCTAAGCTAAAGGGTACGTCAACGTATGTCACCCACAACAGCAACATCCAGAGCAGCAACATCCAGAGCAGCAACATCCTTAGCGAGCATCCTTCGCTTGTGCTAAGCTAAAGGGCACATCGACGTGCGTCACCCAGAACAGCAACATCCAGAGCAGCAACATACTTAGCGAGCATCCTTAGCTTGTGCTAAGCTAAAGGGCACGTCAACGTGCGTCACCCACAACAGCAACATCCAGAGCAGCAACATACTTAGCGAGCATCCTTAGCTTGTGCTAAGCTAAAGTGCACGTCAACGTGCGTCACCCAGAACAGCAACATCCTTAGCGAGCATCCTTAGCTTGTGCTAAGCTAAAGGGCACGTCGACGTGCGTCACCCAGAGCAGCAACATCCAGAGCAGCAACATCCTTAGCGAGCATCCTTAGCTTGTGCTAAGCTAAAGGGCACGTCGACGTGCGTCACCCAGAGCAGCAACATCCTTAGCGAGCATCCTTAGCTTGTGCTAAGCTAAAGGGCACGTCGACGTGCGTCACCCAGAGCAGCAACATCCAGAGCAGCAACATCCAGAGCAGCAACATCCTTACCTAGGACGCCCAGCCGGTAGTTGACAGTCATCACAATCACATTCCCGTAGCTGGCCAGGATGCTCCCGTCAAACATATTCCCAGTTCCTTCCATGTAGGAGCCCCCATGAATGAAAACCATCACCGGCTTGGGGCTTCCACTCTCCCTAATATCTGGAGGAGGATGGGAGGAGGAGGAGGAGGAGGTGGAGAGGGCAAAAGGAGTGATTAGATGACAGATTGAAGGAGACAGCAGGAGATGCAGTTTCAACCCTTCAGCTGGCTCTTTAATTCCACCCTTTTCCTGGGTAATCTGCTTAACACAGAGACCTTGTTCATTTGTGGTGTCAAACCATCCATTTTTCAACGTGAAGGCCGTGACATTTTTGTGGTTATTGGAAAATATAATTTTATTTATTTATTATCTTATTTTAAATTCATCGGTGTTAACACAAGAGGATATTTAGTGGGGTTTTAATTTTCCTGCAGCTAATGGACTGTCAACACCCTGGAATGGAATGTCAAACTGTCACGACATTGAGTTAAACACTTGGGATTAATGTAATTATGTTTTAGGTTTGACAGTTTTTTGAAAAAGCTGCTTGATTAAAATGTTGAAATAAATTCAGGATAGCACATCGGAGTTGTTTGGCCTTCAGGACGTGTTCCTGGAGTCGCTGAATAGAATGTGGGCTGCGCAGGAACCACCGAGCTCAAAACTGATTTGGGCACTTTACTTTCAAATGATTTCAATCCTTTTGTCAATCTGGAGAAAAAGATGTCGGTTCTGTTGATTTGTAGAGTAAATGATGACATATCAAAAGCGGTGTTTCTAACAAAGGAGCACATCTTTATATATGCAGTCACACCTGTTCTTATTGGAGTGTGTAAATCAAAGAACCAGATTACATTACACAACATCTGTCTGATCAGATTGGGATTGCAAAGCTTTAGCCTCCTCTCTTCCGTCTCGTTCCTTGGAGATGAGCCTTTTCATCTCGCTGCATGAAGTTCTCCATCTCTTCATGCAGCAGAAACATTGTTTAACACTGATGGGTTTGTTTTTGTTTTTGGCTACAGAAAAGAATGAACAGATGTTTGATTGTTCAATTGGAGGGATGGTGATGTGAGTGAAGTCGCTTTCACACCAGCGCTGTTCGGCCCGCTTTAAACGGGCCGGAGTTTGTTTCCTCGGATGCTCCGCTCTGTTTGGGCGGTTGTGAAAGCTCATCCGAACTCTGGTCCGCCTGAAAGCGTGGCTCTCGGTTCACTTGCAAGGGAACCCTGGTTCTGTTCGTATGTGGTGTGAAAGCTCACCGGACCAAACACAGGACCAGCTGTACGAAACAAGTGAAGAATGCAACAATGTTGCGAATTTCAGCTCCCCAATCGGGCCGAGTCCGAACCGAGTCGGCCTGGTCCGTGAAAACAACTCGCATCTATGGTCCTCACAGCGGAGGACAAAATAATGAGGACGTTGCACCTCCCTTAAAGGAGCAGTCCATTACTAATTGTTGTTGACTTTCTTACTTTAGGCCACAAATTTCTGATCACATTTATCAATGCTATGTAATATTACTGATCTAATTGAAACCAGTCCCCATCTTCTCAAGCTGATAAATAAATACACCAACATCGTTTTCTATAAAGGTTCCAACTCGACTGGAATAACAATAAATGGCCACGAGGAAAAAACGTTCTTTGTATTCATTTCTAAAGTACGAGAGATAATAAAGTTGTCCGTCCTTGTGTATTGCTGAAATGTCAGTGTCGCCTAACTGATAACAAAATGCATTTTATATGAGAAACTTAACCATGAAAGAATTATTATTTACATGTTTCTGTATTTTAGTCCCAGCAACGGCAATAAAATGTTCACATGCTTAAATCAAATTTAACTAGGAAAGCAATGTTAACTAAAAGTGTGTGTGTGCGTGCATGTGTGCGTGTGCGCGGGTCTTTTGGCTCTCAGCAGTGCTCATTACAACATTTCTTTCTTTCTTTCTTTCTCTGCATCGCTTTGTTCCTCGATGTTCTCTCCTCTGTCACAGCAGGCAGCGACTCTGGAAGGTATCCAGAACTGTCAGACAATGAAGGTCAAGGGATTATGGTGCACTGTGCGTGCGTGTGTGTGTGTGTGTGTGTGTGTGTGTGTGTGTGCGCTCACACATCGTGTGCGGATATTTGGAGGGCCTGACAAATGGCAGAGGAAAGACAAAAGGTTCTAATGATAATGATGTAAAATAGTGCTTTGTGTTTGTCTTTGGAGTGACTGTAACAGTGCTGATGATGATGATGATGATGAAGCAGACAGACATCGTGTCCGTGCTGATAATGGTGCTAATCACATTTCTTCTTGTGTTATGACAACGCAGCACATTCCTGTTTGTGCCGTTGGTGCTGATGAAAATGTATTTTCATTCTAAGTTTCAGTGGATAAACAAACCATTTTTGGTCACTAAGAAATGAAGTATATCTTTTCTTTGTGTCGTGATTCATTAACTCATTGCATTCCGAGATGCTGAAGTCAGGCATCCAGCTGGACGGGGGCAGCTGCCTGTTCTCGTTCAGCGATGGTCAGCAGGAACGAGGGGAGATTACCAAAGTTGAATCTTTGGATGGGCTGATCTGAGATTACCAGGATCTACTGACGTACACGTTGGCGTTGTATTTTGAGGTTTCGAGTTGATGCGATCGAGCTCAGAATGATTTCCTGCCATTCTTTATTGGCTGCAATGCAAGATATCAAGCCAAATATTCTTAGTCCATATAACATTTAATCTTTTCATTCAATCGGTTTTCAATGAAGGAGTTTGGAAAAAGCAAAGCTAGGATTTAATCAAAATTTGGGAGGCGCTCAGATGAGACACACCCCCTGTCGTGATTGGACCATCCAAGCTTTCTTGGGAGGGGTGGGACTATCATGCCAACATGGTTGAGATCGTCTATCCCTCCATGTGGATCAAAGAGATTCGGGTGCTTCAGATTTCTTTGAGCAAACCCTGAGAGACGCCCCACAGCTGTTCCTCTCCTCCTGCCACATACCGGACCTACAGAAATCTGCTGCAGACATGAGAAGCAAAGGAGGGGGGTTGTTTTTATCAGCCTTCTGAGCAGGAAGCGAAGCCAAAGGGACTCCCAGCAAAAAGCTACAGAAGCTAAATGAGGCACAGCAACCCAAACCCTCGTCACCGTGGCGATGCAGCTCGTTAGCGTATACGCTATCCACGCAGGAAGGATGATATGAGTATACCTGCATGATATGTAGCAGAATGTGTACCCACCAGCTGAAGTATCTGCATCTATCCCCAGATTAAAGCTGAACATGGATGAGGCTTATGATGAATGTGGGGCTGACGAGAAGTGTAATTAATATGTTTTAATTTAAAACTAATTTATCCATCCATCGTCTTCCGCTTATCCGGGGCCGGGTCGCGGGGGCAGCAGCCTAAGCAGGGAAGCCCAGACTTCCCTCTCCCCGGCCACTTCCTCTAGCTCCTCCGGGGGGATCCCGAGGCGTTCCCAGGTCAGCCGAGAGACATAGTCTCTCCAGCGTGTCCTGGGTTTTCCCCGTGGTCTCCTACCGGTGGGACGTGCCCTGAACACCTCACCAGGGAGGCATCCTGAATAGATGCACCTCATCTGGCTCCTCTCAACGCGGAGGAGCAGCGGCTCTACTCCGAGCTCCTCCCGGATGACTGAGCTTCTCACCCTATCTCTAAGGGAGAGCCCAGCCACCCTACGGAGGAAGCTCATTTCAGCCGCTTGTACCCGCGACCTTGTTCTTTCGGTCACTACCCAAAGCTCCGTGACCCATAGGTGAGGGTAGGAACGAAGATTGACTGGTAAATCGAGAGCTTCGCCTTTCGGCTCAGCTCTCTCTTCACCATAACGAATCTGTGCAGAGTCCGCATCACTGCAGACGCTGCACCGATCCGTCTGTCGATCTCTCGCTCCATTCTTCCCTCACTCGTGAACAAGACCCCGAGGTACTTGAACTCCTGCACTTGGGGCAGGATCTCCTCCCCGACCTGGAGGGTGCACTCCACCCTTTTCCGGCTGAGAATCATGGCCTCGGATTTGGAGGTGCTGATTCTCATCCCGGCCGCTTCACATGCGGCTGATGAACCGATCCAGTGAGAGCTGGAGGGCACGGCCTGATGAGGCCAACAGAATCACGTCGTCTGCAAAAAGCAGCGATCCAATCCTGAGGTCACCAAACCGAACCCCCTCAACGCCCTGGCTGCACCTAGAAACTCTGTCCATAAAAGTTACGAACAGAATCGGTGACAAAGGGCAGCCCTGACGGAGTCCAACCCGCACTGGAAACAGGTCCGACTTACTGCCAGCAATGCGGACCAAGCTCTGGCACCGGTCATATAGGGAGTGGACACCCCGTATCAGGGGGTCCGACACCCCATACTCCCGGAGCACCCCCCACAGGACTCCCCGAGGGACACGGTCGAATGCCTTCTCCAAATCCACAAAACACATGTGGACTGGTTGGGCAAACTCCCATGCACCCTCAAGGACCCTGCCGAGGGTGTAGAGCTGGTCCACAGTTCCACGGCCAGGAGGAAAACCACATTGCTCCTCCTGAATCCGAGGTTTGACTATCCGGCGGACCCTCCTCTCCAGTACCCCTCAATAGACCTTACCGGGGAGGCTGAGGAGTGTGATCCCTCTATAGTCGGAACACACCCTCCGGTCCCACTTCTTCCACCACCCCGGTCTGCCAATCCAGAGGCACTGCCCCCGATGTCCATGCGATGTTGCAGAGTCGTGTCAACCATGACAGCCCTACAACATCCAGAGCCTTATGAGACTCTGGGCGGATCTCATCCACCCCTGGGGCCTTGCCACCGAGGAGCTTTTTAACTCCATCGGCAACCTCGGCCCCAGAGATAGAGGAGCTCACCCCCGAGTCCCCAGGCCCTGCTTCCTCACTGGAAGGCATGTCAGTGGGATTGAGGAGGTCTTCGAAGTAGTCCCTCCACCGATCTACGAAGTCTCGAGTCGAGGTCAGCAGCGCACCATCCCCACCATACACACTGTATGTGGCTCAGTTGATAGTCCAGTGATCAGAAGGTCGGTGGTTCGAATCCCAGCTCTGACTGTCTGCATGTCAAAGTGTCCTTGAACCCCAAATTGCTCCCAGTGGGTCTGGCAGCACCTTGCATGGCAGCAGTCGCCCAGTGCAGTGTGAATGTGTGTGAATGGGTGAATGTGAGGCCTAATGTAAAGCGCTTTGAGCACCGCGATGCGGTGGAGAAGCACTATATGAGTGCAGTCCATTTTTTTTTTTTTACCATATACAGTGTTGACCGTGCACTGCTTCCCCCTCCTGAGATGCCGGATGGTGGTCCAGAACCTCTTCGAAGCCGTCCGGAAGTCGTTTTCCATGGCCTCACCGAACTCCTCCCATGCCCGGGTTTTTGCCCCAGCAACCGCGGTAGCTGCGCCCCGCTTGGTCTGTCGGTACCTGTCAGCTGCCTCCGGAGTCCCACAGGCCAAAAAGGCCTGATAGGACTCCTTCTTCAGCTTGACGGCATCCCTCACCACCGGTGTCCACCAAGAGGTTCTGGGATTGCCACCACGACAGGCACCGACCACTTTACGGCCACAGCACCAATCAGCCGCCTCAACAATGGAGGCACGAAACATGGTCCACTCAGACTCAATGTCCCCTGCCTCCCCCGGTACATGGTTGAAGCTCTCCCGGAGGTGGGAGTTAAAACTCCTTCTGACAGGAGATTCTGCCAGATGTTCCCAACAGACCCTCACAATACGTTTGGGCCTGCCAGGTCTGTCCGGCATCCTCCCCCACCATCGGAGTTGACTCACCACCAGGTGATGATCGGTTGACAGCTCCGCCCCTCTCTTCACCCGAGTGTCCAAGACATGCGGCCGCAAGTCCGGTGAGACGACTACAAAGTCGATCATCGAACTGCGGCCTAGGGTGTCCTGGTGCCAAGTGCACATATGGACACCCTTATGCTTGAACATGGTGTTTGTTATGGACAATCTGTGACGAGCACAGAAGTCCAATAACAAAACACCACTCGGGTTCCGATCAGGGGGGCCATTCCTTCCAATCACACCCCTCCAGGTCTCACTGTCATTGCCAACATGGGCGTTGAAGTCCCCCAACAGAACGAGGGAATCCCCAGAAGAAGCACTCTCCAGTACCCCCTCCAAGGACTCCAAAAAGGGTGGATACTCTGAACTGCTGTTCGGACCATAGGCACAAACAACAGTCAGGATCCGTCCCCCCACCCGAAGGCGGAGGGAAGCTACCCTCTCGTTTATTGGAGTAAACTCCAACATACAGGCACTGAGCCGGGGGGCAATAAGTATTGCCACCCCTGCCCGGCGCCTCTCACCAGTGGCAACTCCAGAGTGGAAGAGAGTCCAACCCCTCTCAAGAAGAGTGGTTCCGGAGTCCTTGCTGTGTGTCGAGGTGAGGCCAACTATATCCAGTCAGAACTTCTCAACCTCGCAGACCAGCTCAGGCTCCTTCCCCGCCAGAGAGGTGACATTCCACGTCCCTAGAGCTAGTTTCTGGAGCCGAGGGTCGGACCGCCAAGGTCCGACCCTTGATTTAATTTATTTTTAATTTCATAGAAATAAAACATATAGAACTTTATTCAAAAATTAGATTCAGCATGATGGCATGCTGGATGTTGCAGCACGCCTTCAGTCTGAGATCAGATTTAAGTAACAGTTGAGTCCTTTCCTGCAGTGCTCTCGAGTTGTTGTTACACAGGCAGCAAAGTATACCCATGTGCCATGCACATTACTACTTCTACTACTACTACTACTGTACTTACTTCTTGTCCCGTGAGGTGTATCGTCCTCCCCAACACCAGCCACTCTCATATCCTCCCTCACTACGTCCATGTATCTTCTCCTCGGTTGACCTCTAGCCGACCTCTAGCCCTGTTCCCTAGCAGTTCCATCCTCAGCATCCTTCTATACCGATGTGCCATGAACACTCAGTCATATATCTAGGATTAATAACTCAGTTATTACTATGTAATGCTTCATATAAGGTTCAAGGGGCCCCGTGGGAGTGTTTTAGATGCCATAGTTCCTGACACATACTGTACACTTGAGTGTGACTGTACAAAAAAGAAAAATAGCAGAGCTTCCAACAAATCCTCAGTGCTCAGGGACTTTTCTGTTTACATCTCTATTCCCATCACAAAAGGATTACTAACAGTAGCTTTACTGACAACTGTATAATCCAAGCTTTGTGTGAGGATGTAAGGATGCGTCCTCGTTGGATGCGCCTGGACAAGGTGGCACGCAGTGGAGGGTAAGAGCCTCAAAGACGGCTGCAGGGTAGGGCCCAGGCTCATTAGAGATGGCACGAATCAGGTAAGCAAGCATGTGTGTGTGTGTGTGTGTGTGTGTGTGTGTGTGCGCACACGTTCCCAAGCATATTTTTCTCTATATTAAATGGATTAGCTGTCAGCCCCACATTCTTTATCAAGATAATGCTTGGAGCCTGCTGGGATTTCATTGAATAGATTTGTGTGACTCTCT
Organism: Brachionichthys hirsutus; assembly: GCF_040956055.1. Taxonomy (NCBI): domain Eukaryota; kingdom Metazoa; phylum Chordata; class Actinopteri; order Lophiiformes; family Brachionichthyidae; genus Brachionichthys; species Brachionichthys hirsutus. The sequence goes on from NC_090905.1 coordinate 306,243, forward strand.
ATAATCTTACTGGAGTGTGTGTGTGTGTGTGTGTGTGTGTGTGTGTGTGTGTGGGAGAGAGAACTCTCACAGAAACCGGTGATGGCATAGATCAAAGGGATGGGGATGGTTGTGAGTTTTATTTGGATGTAATTGCTGTTTACTCCGTCACATTATACAGTAGAGGTGCCTTATTAGGACTTCCTGCTTGTCATTAAAGCTACACTGCAGCAGCCTTCAGGGGATACGACTATCTCTGGCTTTTATCAAGGACATTTTATTCCTAATATGACTTTTCAGAAGGCTGCTTGTTTGTGGCAACCAAGCAAAGGGTCATCATTTTGTATGGCTTCGCAGCGCGTCTTGCACTTGAAGAGGAATACTTGCAATCAGTCCTCTAACTGTTCCTGGGCATCAGGATCAGTGAGTGAAACACACTCAGGATCAATGTCCCAGAATCCTCAAACGTATAGAAACAGCATTTTACCCACATTTTAAGAGATGCCTCAGTGATGTCGTGTGATTTTCTCCAAACATTTAGGGAATTTGACTGAAACAGGCCAAAGATACTGTAATATGAGGTAACTAACATCTGTCCTGTATGCACATGTGTAATTAGGCGGTGAAGGCATCCCTCGTCGTGTGGAGATCCTGGTAGGTAATCTATTACTCAAGCAACCTTATTCACACTATAGGGTTTTTATTATTCATTAACCTTTTTTCAAATCATTCTTCTAGATTGGATGTAGTGTGGAAAATGAAATGCATGTGTGTGTGACTAAAACGTCACACTATGTAGCTACTGCACATGCCTATTAGCATATTAGCATACAGAGCATAAATGTACCTGTTCCTAGCATAATCACAGCAACAGTGGAAATGTGACTCAAGTCATGAGATTCATGTATTTTAAATGCTGTCAGACTTCTGTTAGAACCGGATCAGTGCATTGGCAGAGTCCACCTGAGGAGGCGTCAGTGATAAAGTGCTGCTTGCTTTGCTCAACTAAGAGGCCCGACGATCATTTCTACCTGAGACACTTGAAATCAGCTCCGCCCAAATGATGGTGCAATTTATTGTTTGCAGGCCAACTCACATTTTATTGAGCAACTCATTTGGCAGTTTCTGTTGTGAATCTGTGGCAGACGGTTGACCGGAGAGTTAGCTGCATGTGTGTGCAGTCAATTAGCACAGGCTTTACCCTGCAGGAGATGAAACCATGTCAGGAGCGCTAACAGCCCACGTCCGTGTCGATGTGACGCTCAGAGAGGCGCTTGCATCGCTGCACTGTGTAATTCATTCCTTTATTTAGATTTCCATACAGCCTACGAGTTCAAATTTTGGAAAAGACATTGATTTGATTCCACAAATGTGAACAGGGATATCTTTTTTACAGATAGGTGCAAGCCAGTTAGCCAGTTTTTAAACCTTTGACCATGATTTCAGTTGAAAGAAATAAGAGAAAACATGCAAACAAGAGCTAGCTGGGGGGTTAATAGTTGCTTTCATTCTATTGGTGGGATGCAACATAGAAAAGGAAAGAAAAGAGAACGCAAATCCAAGCAAAGAATCGGTTACACTATTAATACCAAAGAATGGTGGGAGGCATGAAAACTTTAGACATCAAGCTGAAAGGGACAAAACACATCCAGCCGAAAAAGAGTTTACGAGTGAAGAGCAAAAAGAAAATGTCCATCACTTTCAAAAAAGGACAAGAAATGTAAGAAAATCAAGGAAGATAAAAAATTGAAAGAGGAAAGGTAAGTCTGGATTCCCTTGTCATGCAAATCAGATTGGCATTGGGGGAAAAAATACCTTCATCGTCCGTGCGGTCACTATCACCTAAATCATCAGTGTGTTTCTTTGTAAGGGGACCTATAGGACCAAGAAGGAGAAGATGAAGGCAAACAGGGTGATCAAGAACACACACAGCTTTCAAAAGACGCTCTCAAAAGACAAGAAAGTATGTCAATAACTCACGTTTCTATCGGCCCGTGTTTTAAAAGAAAAATATTCACACTGGTAAAGACACTTCACATGTTCACAGTAGAAATTCACTGTATATGAGATCATGTAAGAAAGTTAAGGATCAAGAAAAGATGGACTTTAAAAAAAAGAAGCAAAAAATATTAGTTGAAAATGAAGAATTTACTGAGGATGAACCTCTTTGGATCAAAAGACTTAAACCTCTTTGGAACAGTTTCTACAGCAGCACCGGGCATGCGGGGGTTAACATCAGGAAGTGATCATTGCTGTAAAAGAAGCAACAGTTATGAGCGTAAAGCGACACACTCCCCCTGTTGCCTGTCAAGCAGGCTAAATTAGTCATGTGTTCATTCCAAAGTCAGTGTGAGCGTGTGAATTACACTGATGGCAGCGTTCGCTTGCTTATTGGCATTGTACTGTATCAAAATAGAAATACAGCAACAGTGTATCGGATACTCATTACCATCCGAGGTGTGAACACACAGCAACTCAAACCCTGAGCCAGCCGTGACGACGTTTGTGTGAGTCGAGCCTCTGAAGCGCTGGAGGCCGATGGGTTTAAAACACAAACACGCGTGTTCAGGTTTGGGTTCGCTGCATTTTCCAAGAGGCGGAACTGTGTCCTCACTCATACGTGTGTTTCCTTCTTCGGCCGAGACGGGAGCATTTAAGGATCCAGTCGAACAGGGGAAGTGGTCTGCTTTGTGTAAGAAACATTTCATTTCATGGCATTTTAATAAAACTTCCCCGTGCACACAGAGTATGTACATGCTCATGCTCTTTAAAGTAAAGTAACAAACATCTACGAAAGATACACACAGCTATACACACAGATATACAAACAGATACACACAGATACACACAGATATACACACAGATACACACAGATACACACAGATGCTACAAAAAACATCCAAAAACATGCAGTATTGAAGAAAACGTTTCGGGCATAGAAGAAATAAATCATCGATAGTGCTTTCTCAAAAACACACGCGCACGCACACACACACACGCACACACGCACAAAGCTTTGATGTCCATAGCCAGAATTTCAGTTAGCCTGTAAATGATAACTTCGATCCAACTAGCATCACTCATTCTCCCCACAAAGCTCAATACAAACCTGCTTCATTTCCACACGGCTGTTTCAAACAGCAGGAAGTTTCACCGTGCCTCGCGCTGATTGGCTGTCGTCTCTCACCACGACTATCCATGGCTTTCATGAGGAAGCGTTCTACACACAGTCTGAGATGACTCGGGCTCCTGATCAGATACAAGAAGCCGAGCCGTCGCGGCTTTATGACACGTCTGTGTCCTTTGGCCATTCAGTTTGCTAGAAGCCTCTGTGCTGAAGATAAACCGTAAATAAAATAATGCACTTATTTTTATCACACTGCCATCAACACCTCTTAAGTCTCACGTTAGGAAGTTCATTATGGATCGCTCTGGTACGGATGGCAAAGTTCCAGCTGACACCTCAGAGATTTATAAGCTGATGATAGAAACGATTAAACCCAATCAGAGACTTGCGTCCGGACTGGAAATGTGCTAATCTGATGCTATTGTCCTGTACTTTGACGTTTCCAAACTCAATCATGTTTATCTTAAATCAGTTTCCACTGGTTTTACTCTGTCCATTTAGTCCATGTCCTGAAAAATATGTCCATTTGACCCTTAAGACAAACAAATCTACCTTCGGGTACAAATAAAGTAACCTTAAGAGAGTCCGCCAGCTTCCCGATCCTCTCGGTTCCCGGTACGATAACCACTCACTCCTCGATAGTGGCTGCCAATGGTTTCAGCCATGTTTTACATGTTTTACATGTTTTACATGCTGCCAAAAGAATAGCCAGTAACGTTTTATCCTCTCTGTTCCAATGGAATGCCCCCAAGATACGAAGCCTCGCTCGCCTTAAAGAGGTATATTTACATATATTTATATATTCGCAGAGATCTTTCCAAGACGACGTGATTAGTGGACATTGCCAAGAATTATGAGAATGATTTGCATCCTTTGCACCACAACGTCTCCAACAGGCAGCTCCTCTACCTTGGTGTCATTTCTGAGCAGGATTAATAAAGAATCTCACAATAGCAGAATTCACGCCGCGTGTTAGCGCTGGTAGCTATCCAGTGTAACCCGCAGAATCTCTCGCCCACCTCCTTTTGACAACTCAGTGTTATCTTGTTTGGATAGTATGCCATTATAGAGTTTGGAACTCATTTTGGAACCTGATTCTGATGTAGGAATCCTACGGGGGCTGTCTCCAAACCCTCCCTAATGTTATCGGTAAAGTCATTCCTGACCTGCAAGTGTCTGTAAAAATCATCTTTGCCCAAACAATAATTCCTTTGTAGGATCTCAAAGTGCTAAAAAATCCTCTTGTGGACAAATGAGTAGTAAGGTCATCAGACCTCTTGAGATCCATCTCATGAATTTCCCATCATTTTTATTCGGTGTAAAATCTGCATCTTATGCACACCATCTCAAAATTTTAGTCAAATTGTCTAATCTGTTTTTTGCTATCTAACTATCTAAACTAATCACTAAACTAAAATCTGAATTCCTTCCAAGAATGCAAAATAGTTTGCTGCTTGGGATCGGTATGCACAGATAGTTGTTCTTGTAGTTTCTTATCTGTAATTAAAGCTATTAGTGGTATTCCTTTGACTGACACGCTTTCTATGTCTTTAACTCCTGCTTCAGAGGATGGGGCACAGAGACACATGAATGTCTCAGTTCAATTCAATAAAATGTTATTTCTATAACACCAGAACACAGCGGAAAGTCACCTCAAGGCACTTTACAGGAGTAGCAGGGAAACAGAGCCCAACTTGACCCACAAGAGCAAGACTTCCTTTAACAGGCAGAAACCTTGGACAGAACCTAGGCTCATGGTGGACGGCCATCTGTCTGACCGGCTGGGTTGAGAGAGAGAGAGAGAGAGAGAGGTAGGAGGATAGTCAAAAACAAGGAGATGAATAGGGAAGTGAGAGACAGAGCAAGAGCAGACATGTAACATGAAACCAATGCATTATTATTATTATTATTATTATTATTATGTATTCTAGCCTCCCCTGCAAAATATACTGAAATAATATTCTATTCCACTCAACAAACTGTTTCATTTTTAGGTTTCTGTGTCTAAGTTTCTTTTCTCTGGAGGAAGATATTTCCCGTCTAATAACCACCTTTAACACAGCCCCACATCCTCTAAATTCCCGGCTTGTTGGTTGGTTTGACGTCAGTCTCCAAAGTGTGGACCTTGTCTTGCTGTTCAGGCGCAGTGCAATAAAACTCGGGTTAAGTTCACAAATGGTGCATGGGCAAATGTCACAATTATCTATTCTATGCCCCCCCCCCCGTTGTGGACACGCAGACGCCCACACACATCTCGACCAATCACGTTAGACTTTAACAGAAAGATCCCAATCGGCTCCCAATGACGGGAACCGGCTCTTGCCGTTCAGTTCAAAGAGCCGTTTCTAACCGGATCGGTTAAGACCGACACATCAGTAGTATTATAGTCAGGAGCCTCTAGGAGTGATGTGTACCGGTGCTGTCCTTCACCATAGTATTATAGTCAGGAGCCTCTCGGAGTGATGTGTACCGGTGCTGTCCTTCACCATAGTATTATAGTCAGGAGCCTCTCGGAGTGATGTGTACCGGTGCTGTCCTTCACCATAGTATTATAGTCAGGAGCCTCTCGGAGTGGTGTACCGGTGCTGTCCTTCACCATAGTATTATAGTCAGGAGCCTCACGGAGTGATGTGTACCGGTGCTGTCCTTCACCATAGTATTATAGTCAGGAGCCTCTCGGAGTGATGTGTACCGGTGCTGTCCTTCACCATAGTATTATAGTCAGGAGCCTCTCGGAGTGATGTGTACCGGTGCTGTCCTTCACCATAGTATTATAGTCAGGAGCCTCTCGGAGTGATGTGTACCGGTGCTGTCCTTCACCATAGTATTATAGTCAGGAGCCTCTCGGAGTGATGTGTACCGGTGCTGTCCTTCACCATAGTATTATAGTCAGGAGCCTCTCGGAGTGGTGTACCGGTGCTGTCCTTCACCATAGTATTATAGTCAGGAGCCTCACGGAGTGATGTGTACCGGTGCTGTCCTTCACCATAGTATTATAGTCAGGAGCCTCTCGGAGTGATGTGTACCGGTGCTGTCCTTCACCATAGTATTATAGTCAGGAGCCTCTCGGAGTGATGTGTACCGGTGCTGTCCTTCACCATAGTATTATAGTCAGGAGCCTCTCGGAGTGATGTGTACCGGTGCTGTCCTTCACCATAGTATTATAGTCAGGAGCCTCTCGGAGTGGTGTACCGGTGCTGTCCTTCACCATAGTATTATAGTCAGGAGCCTCACGGAGTGATGTGTACCGGTGCTGTCCTTCACCATAGTATTATAGTCAGGAGCCTCTCGGAGTGATGTGTACCGGTGCTGTCCTTCACCATAGTATTATAGTCAGGAGCCTCTCGGAGTGATGTGTACCGGTGCTGTCCTTCACCATAGTATTATAGTCAGGAGCCTCTCGGAGTGATGTGTACCGGTGCTGTCCTTCACCATAGTATTATAGTCAGGAGCCTCTCGGAGTGATGTGCACCGGTGCTGTCCTTCACCATAGTATTATAGTCAGGGGCCTCTCGGAGTGATGTGTACCGGTGCTGTCCTTCACCATAGTATTATAGTCAGGAGCCTCTCGGAGTGATGTGTACCGGTGCTGTCCTTCACCATAGTATTATAGTCAGGAGCCTCTCGGAGTGATGTGTACCGGTGCTGTCCTTCACCATAGTATTATAGTCAGGAGCCTCGCGGAGTGATGTGTACCGGTGCTGTCCTTCACCATAGTATTATAGTCAGGGGCCTCTCGGAGTGATGTGTACCGGTGCTGTCCTTCACCATAGTATTATAGTCAGGAGAGTATTATGGTCAGGCGCCCTAACCCTAATGGGAATAGAGCAACGGCGAGAGAATCCAGCATTAATGAATCAATGGAGGAAGAGGAGGAAGCAAGAAGAAGACCTGCAGCAACTCGTCTCCTGAGATCTGCGACTCCGTGCGTGCCGATCTCACCGATACAGTCTAAACCGAAGTGAAGCAAACTAACTAGCTAACTAGGCAAACTAGCTTATCATCATCATCCCCGGTGGATTAACCAAAGAACTCCAACCGTTCAACGTTAAACTGCGAGCTGCGTGGGAGCGCTGGACGACAGATGAAGACCACAGTTTCACTCAGAGTGGAAGGCAGCGCAGCGCCGGGCAAGTTACGCCACAATTTGCGAATGGATTCTAGATGCTTGGGCTAACTGTCTGCTAGCATTGTTGTTCGAGCTTTCGCAAAAGCCGGCGTAATTTCCGAGGCGGCGCACGGCACGGAAAGTGACTCTGACAGTGGAGAAAAGGAAGCCGGCATGTTTGACGGAGATCTAGTGCAGCTGTTCACTACAGAAACAGAGGATGAGGACTTTGATGGGTTTGATTAATGACGATTAAAAAAATGTGAGTACCAAACTCAGTTTTGCTCCCGCTCTATTTTGTTCACCTATCGTGCCGCGCCTTTTGAACCGGTGCGTATGTTTAAGATACCGAAAAAGCAGCCGTTAATGAGACAGCGCCGAATCACCAGGTGCGCCATATGGTCGTGGAAATACGGTAAATCCCCCCAAAAAGTTGTTGTTTTCTCCAGTTGTCCATTGGGACAAACGTTTCTGTAGACTGAAAACTTTTTTCTAAAATGATTGAGGTTAATAGAGCAAAGATAACAAATACAGCAAGTTTGAGGTTGGAGTAAAACACGAGCATCTTGGAAGCAGAGCGAATAAAAGAAAGGGAGTGCGGGAGGGCGCTCTCTGGGCTGCGCATGTGCTGCTATTACAGTGGCATGTTGGGTTAGTGGGGATCAGAGCAGATGAGACAGCTGCATGACAGCTCCGATCACACACACATACACAGATACAGAGATCTCACACAGCAATCAGGTGTCAATTCTAAATTGCCCGATGACAAGAAGGCCTGACACTGACCTGCATTGCCTCACCTGCCAATGTTATGTATGTGATTCCAATTGTGTGTGTGTCGCACAAGCAGAGACACTGCAAGGTCTCAGCTGGCATCAGTGATTAGGAACATTTCAACTCCACATCACACCCATCTGACTATTTTTATCTTCTCTGACTTCCTCTGAGTTCATTGTTTTCCTCTTTCACTCTTCTATTCTGTATGTGCTTCTCCATAAAGGACTAAATACAGTAACGCAGCGGTCCCCAACATTTTTCCTGCCACGGACCGGTTTCATGACGGGCAATTTTTATGCGGTAAGTAAATAAAATAGAGGAATATAATCTTACAAATAAACTTTATATAATGCACTTGCAATAACTATTACACAAGTATTACACCAATATCTACTCACCATTAGTTGTGGTCTCAATAATCACTTCTGTCCTTCATGTTCACGTTTTTTGTTTCATAAATTCCACATTCTTATTTTGTAATCCAGGGTTCTTGGTCTCTATGTGCCGAAGCAGTTTTGAACCCTTCATTGCCTCATTAATGAAGCCAGGCAGCTGTAGATAAACCGTGTTTTAAGTCTGACTCCTGGTTTGTCTGTTAAAAAAAGTTTTCTTTTCTTTTTCCTCCTCAGTTGGACATTTCCCTTTAGCAAAGAAGCTCTCCAAAGACGTTTTTTCGTTTGTTTCCTTCTGATTAATTTTCACTAGTTTACGGCTGTTTTTTTTAGTAACGTATCACGTGACCAAGAAAATTCACAGGCGAATGTTACGTTGGAGAAAATCCGGTCGTTTTTCAAAATAAAACACCTTTTAGACGCTAATAATCGATACAACGGAAATAGTATAAATGAGTTATTCTTTATGTGCGGCCCGGTAACGAATGCCTCACGGACCGGTACTGGGCCGCGGCCCGGTGGTTGGGGACCGCTGCAGTAAAGCACAACCAAATGACGGTGCCCATGTTCAATGTTTTTCTGATGATCAACATCATCATGATACTTAAATAAAGTAATGACAGGAGGCTCTGCAGGGAGGAAGCATCAGTGACTGTGTTCAAACATGGCCTCTCCGCGGACGTGAACGGTTGACACGTCTCCAGCTTGTTTTCTGAAGAAACTGTGCTAACTTCAACTTTTATTGCACTCAATGGGGAGAGAAGCTGAAAGGTTTCTGGCATCCGTTTGTAGAGAAAAATGTCATTTTCCAACTGAAGACATTGTCCCTGTAATTTGTCTACTTCCAGGGCACAGATGGTGCAGTGGGCAACGTGCACACCCCGTGTCCTGACGTGGTTGGTAAGCAGCCATGGGTTTGATTCTGCCCTTTGTCATTTGGGTAAACGTGTCAGCCTTTGATCCACATGCAGAATGTGCAAGTAAGCATTTTGACGACGTGCACCATGTTCTAATACACCTCCAGGGCAGATATGAGAAACTGAAAGTGCAAAACAATACAACTGATACAAATCAGGAAAGGCCCAAGATTAGTGGAGGTCGTGCACAAATAGTAGGTCACAAAAGCCTTTCACCAAGGCTGGAGTTTGTGTCCCATATGAATGCGAACACACACCAGCCGAAGTGCAGAACAGCCGTTCTCTGCCCTGACCGAGAGCTGCAGATGTTCCCCAGCTGTTGGAGGATGAATAGAAAGAATACAGAAGGAATCAAGAAGAAGACCTGCAGCAGCTCGTCCCCTGCGATGTGCCGATCTCACCGATACTGTCTAAACCAGGGATGGGCAAACGTTTTGACTCGCGGGCCACAATCGGTTCTAAAATTTGACAGAGGGGCCGGGCCAGGAACAGATGGATGGAGTGTTTGTGTGAACTAATATAAATAAAATGTAAAAGCCATTGCTTTAAAAGATTTGGCCTTTTACAGGTAGCATTACAGGGAAAAGGTCAAATGAATGAGGTTTAATTAAAATAAAATTTTATTTAATGATATAATTTGACCAAGTTCGGCAGGCCGGATTAAAAATCCCAATGGGCCGTATATGGCCCCCGGGCCTTAGTTTGCACGTGCCTGGTCTAAACCCAAGTGAAGCAACCTCACAATCCCCCGGGTGGATTAACCAAAGAACTCCAACCGTTCACCGTTCACCGTTACACTGCGAGCTGCGTGGGAGCGCTGGACGACAGAAGGCGAACACACGATCACCAAGACAGGGAGGCGACACCGGGCGAGTTTCATCTTGAGAATAAATTTAATAAAGTTTGACTTCTCTGACTGTTTTATTTCGCTTCATGCGCCTTAAAACCCGGTGCACCTTTCGTATGAAAATAGACCTGTTCATTGATGTTGCGCCTTATAATAAGGTGCACTTTATGGTCCGAAAAATACGGTATACCTGTATATGACTCTCAATCATAGCATCATACTCACCGAGCTCTATTTGTTATTTTTTAAACATCACTGGACACATTCTACCATCCGAGATAATCAACGCATCTTTACCATTTCACAGTCCTAATACATGGGATGAGTCGGGCTGAGAATGTGTTGATTAGTCACACGACTGCCTCAGATCTTCAGACGCAGAGATATTGTTCCATCTGTGAGCGTCGTGTGGCTGCACTGGTTAATTGGCCTTATGACACACACCTGTTTCTGCCTCACTCCATGACCTGCGGCGTACGGATTGGCTGCGGTCATCCCGGACACACCTGAGGCAGATTACCACCAGCCTTCATAAGCCCTGCTCCGCCCACTGTTCGCGGTCGGACTATTTTGCCTGGATCACGTCTCTGCTTACAGAACGTCCTTCTGCCGCTCCCCGTCCCTGGGATCCGCCTCGCCCTCGCCGACCGCAGCTGATCTGTGCGCCCAGGTTTGTGCGTTGCGTTTTCCGTTTGTTAACGATTTGTATTTGAGCTTGCTTTTTGGTTTGTTCTTTTGGCTGTGTCTTTTTGTTAACTAGATATTTTCGTTGGGCTCCAGCCACCCCGTAACCCGTGCGCAGCTCCGGGATAGTGACTCTTCTGATGAACATTTTTCAGTAAAACATCAAAGTCACGTCTGCACCGTCTCTGTCCCCTCGCATCGGTCCATAACAGTAATGGTCCGACCACAGTAACATGGACCCCGCAGAGACAGAACGGATACGTCAAGCCCTTTCTAGCCAGGGTCTCCTAGTCGGGCAGCACGATGCCTCCCCCAGGAGCCTCACTGACGCCCCGGACCAGCTCAACTCCACCGTGGCGCAAATAGACGGCCGAGTCGAACGCGTTGCCGGGGCCGCAGCGAGGATGCCTCCTCCCGCGTTCCCTCGAGAGCCGCATATTCCCACGCCGGAGAGGTACGCAGGAGAACCGGGGAAGTGCGCGCGGTTCCTGCTGCAGTGCTCCTTAGTTTTTGACCACCAGCCAGCGACGTACCGCGCCCATAGCGCCAAGATAGCGTTTGTAATTAGTCTCCTCTCTGGGCGCGCCGCCGCCTGGGCGCCTGCCACCCATTCCAGCGGTGCAGCCACCCTTGACTCATACCCGTTATTCGTGGCTGAAATGCGGAAGGTATTCGACCACCGCGTCTGTAGCAGGGAAGCCGGCAGCCGCCTCCTTTCCCTTCGACAGGGCTCTGCCTCCGTCGCCCATTTTTCGGTAGACTTCCGTATTACAGCGGCGGAGAGCGGGTGGGGACAGACTGCACTCCAGTCAGTTTTTTTAAGGTGCCTAAATGAAGATGTCAGGGACGAGTTGGCGGCACGGGACGAGACCAGGTCACTGGAGGAACTGGTGGCACTCGCTATCCGTCTCGATGACCGCCTCAGAGAGACGCCGTGAGCGCGCTGAGACCCGGGGAGTCCGTGGATCCATGGGCCCCCGGCCATTCCGGAGGCCCGACTTGGGTGCCTTCATTCCCCCGGAACCGGCTGCTGCCACCCCTTCTCCCGGCGTTGGTGAGGAGCCAATGCAGCTGGGGAGAACCGGCCTCTCCAGGGTGGAGCGTCAGCGTCGCCTTCAGCAGCACCTGTGCCTCTACTCTGGTGAACAGGGTCACTACCTCGCCTCCTGCCCCATACGGCCCAGAAGCGCCACTCCACCAGCCAGGGGACGAGCCCTTCTGAACCGGGCAGCGTCCTCCCTCCACACAGTCAGCGGAGTTACGATTCGAGGTACGATCCGTTTTCTGCAAGATTCTGTTCCGGTGCACGTTCTGATCGACAGCGGGTCAGACGATAACTTTATTGACTCTGAACTCTGTACCCAAGCCGGGATCCCTCTAGTGACGCTTGCTAGTTCCATGGACGTCTTGGCATTGGATGGGAAGCGCCTGTCCAAGGTCACACACCGCACGGCCCCTGTCACCCTCCAGTTGTCAGGAAACCACGCTGAGGTCCTTTCTTTTTATGTTTTCTCGTCACCCTCTGCTCCGTTGGTGCTCGGACTCCCCTGGTTACAATTGCACAATCCCCACATAGACTGGTCCACCAGGTCGGTAGCCAATTGGAGCATTTATTGCCACTCGCACTGTCTCCGGTCAGCTATCCCTCACTCCGGTTGCGCCCCTCCGTCCACTCCGCCACCGTCCGATCTATCCAATGTTCCGACGGTGTATCATGTCCTCCGTGAGGCCTTTAGCAAGACCCGCGCTCTGGAACTACTGCCTCACCGACCCTATGATTGTGCTATCGACCTGCTCCCTGGCTTACCTCTCCCTTCGCATGCTACAGTCACACAGTAGCATGTATTACAGTACAAATAAAGTCAAACCGACTCCATGGCAGCAGGCATCATCTGTCGGTCCTCCTCTCCGGTCGGGGCGGGGTTTTTCTTCGTCGAGAAAAAGGACAAGAGCTTGCACCCCTGTATTGATTACCGTGGCCTCAACGCAATCACCGTGCGCAACAAATACCCCCTTTCTCTCATAGACTCAGCGTTCGGGTCACTTAGTCAGTCCACCATTTTCACCAAGCTAGACCTCCGAAATGCTTACCACCTCGTCCGTGTCCGCGAGGGGGACGAGTGGAAGACAGCTTTTAACACACCTCTCGGTCACTTCGAGTATTTGGTTATGCCGTTCGGGCTCACCAACGCACCGGCGGTTTTCCAAGCCTTAGTGAACGACGTGCTGAGGGATATGCTAAATCGGTTTGTTTTTGTGTACCTCAACAACATTCTGGTCTTCTCCCGCAACCTGGACGAACACGTCCAGCAGGTGAAGTTAGTCATCCAACGGCCACTAGAAAATAAGCTTTTTATCAAGGCCGAGAAGTGTGAGTTCCACACTACCTCCGTACAGTTTTTGGGTTTTGTGGTGGAACAGGGACAGATCAAGGCAGATCCGGCTAAGATCCGAGGTGTGGCAGAGTGGCCGGTCCCTGACTCCCGCAAGCAGTTGCAACGGTTCCTCGGTTTTTTAAAATTTCTATCGCCGTTTCATCAGGGACTACAGTGAGGTCGCTTCCCCGTTGACTCGGCTCACATCCGTTAAGACACCGTTTGAGTGGTCCACTGCAGCCGCCGCGTTTAGCCGTTTGAAGGCCCTGTTCACATCAGCCCCCCGTGCTTATTCACCCTCCCTTAAGCTCCCTTAAGTTTATCGTAGAGGTGGATGCCTCCGACACCGGGGTGGGGGCCGTGCTCTCACAACGGAACCCGAAGGATTCCAAGGTGCATCCCTGTGCATTTTTCTCCCGACGCCTATCGCCTGCAGAACGGAACTATGACGTGGGCAACCGGGACCTGCTGGCTGTGGTTCTGGCGCTCCAGGAATGGAGGCATTGGTTGGAGGAGGTGGAGCAGACCATCCAGGAGGCCCAGGGTGATCGACCGGTGCCAGACAACTGCCCCCCCGATCGGACGTTCGTCCCACCAGCAGCTCGTCCGGAGGCGCTACAGTGGGGACATGCTTCCAGGGTAGCCTGCCATCCGGGAGTCAACCACACGCTGGCGCTGCTACGATGGAGCTTTTGGTGGCCATCCATCGTTGCTGACACCCGGGCCTTCGTCTCCGCATGCACGGTTTGTGCCCGCAGCAAGGCATCTCATCGGTTGCCTTCTGGACTTCTCCGACCGCTGCCCATACCCGGACGCCCCTGGTCCCACATAGCCTTAGATTTTGTCACCGGCCTTCCCCCCCTCCGGGGGTAACACTGTCATCTTGACTGTCGTGGACCGGTTCTCCAAGGCAGTCCACTTTGTTCCCCTGCCCAAGCTTCCTTGGAGACTGCGCAGCTCATCACGCAGCACGTATTCCGGATCCATGGTATCCCCTTGGACATTGTGTCGGACCGGGGCCCCCAGTTCATCTCCCAGGTCTGGAAGGCGTTCTGCCGTGAGCTGGGTGCTGTGGTCAGCCTGACGTCGGGGTACCATCCCCAGTCTAACGGCCAGACGGAGAGGGCGAACCAGGACCTTGAGGCGGCTCTCCGCTGCGTCTGCTACCAACGTCCTTCGTCCTGGGCCGCCCAGCTGCCCTTGGTGGAGTACGCTCACAATTCGCTGGTGAGCTCTGCTACGGGGGTGTCGCCGTTCGAGGCATTGTTGGGGTTCCAACCGCCCCTGTTCCCGGCCCAGGAGGGTGAGGTGGCGGTTCCTTCCGTCCAAGACCACTTGCAGCGGGCCCGCCGGGTCTGGCGGGACACCAGGGAGGCCCTGACCCGCACCGCGGCCCGGAACCGGCGGTTGGTGGATCGTCGTCGCGCTCCGGCTCCCCAGTATCAACCGGGACAGAAAGTCTGGCTTTCCTCCAAGGACCTTCCGCTGCAGGCGGTCACCAGGAAGCTGGCCCCACGCTACATCGGCCCCTACGAGGTGGAGCGCGTCATCAACCCCAGCGCCGTCCGCCTCAAGCTGCCGCCCGCGCTGAATGTGCATCCTGTTTTCCACGTCTCCTTGCTGAAGCCGGTTGCCTCCAGCAATTTATACCCCCCGGCCGACCCCCCTCCGCTCCCACGTCTCGTCGACGGCCATCCGGCTTATACCGTCCGGCGGTTGCTGGACGTTCGCCGGCGGGGTCGGGGTTCCCAGTACCTCGTGGACTGGGAGGGGTATGGCCCTGAGGAGCGTTCGTGGGTCGCCCCGTCCTTGATCCTCGACCCCGGACTGTTGGTTGACTTTTATTGGGACTTCCCGGACAAGCCTGGTAGGCTGCCGGGTGGCGTCCGTTGAGGGGGGGTACTGTGAGCGTCGTGTGGCTGCACTGGTTAATTGGCCTTATGACACACACCTGTTTCTGCCTCACTCCAGGACCTGCGGCGTACGGATTGGCTGCGGTCATCCCGGACACACCTGAGGCAGATTACCACCAGCCTTCATAAGCCCTGCTCCGCCCACAGTTCCCAGTCGGACTATTTTGCATGGATCACGTCTCTGCTTACAGAACGTCCTTCTGCCGCTCCCCGTCCCTGGGATCCGCCTCGCCCTCGCCGACCGCAGCTGATCTGCGCGCCCAGGTTTGTGCGTCGCGTTTTCCGTTTGTTAACGATTTGTATTTGAGCTTGCTTTTTGGTTTGTTCTTTTGGCTGTGTCTTTTTGTTAACTAGATATTTTCGTTGGGCTCCGGCCACCCCGTAACCCGTGCGCAGCTCCGGGATAGTGACTCTTCTGATGAACATTTTTCAGTAAAACATCAAAGTCACGTTTGCACTGTCTCTGTCCTCTGTTCCTTGGGGTCCCCTCGCATCGGTCCATAACACCATCAAAGAAATAAAAAAGTCGCACAATAATCTCATCATCTTTGAGCATGAATCTGAAATAAGCACGTCTGAAACGTGATATCCCCTCTGCTGACGGAGGAATTATCCGCCACTAAAATGGGAGTTCTTGAATTCAAAGGTGAACAAGTGCCTGATGAGGACTAAGATAGACGCTTTGGAGAAATGCTTTACTGCCGGCCTCCCTTTGTCTAACGGTCATCGTTTAATGCGCCAAAATATATTTATGTTTCCAGCCTCTCCAATCGACGTCCTGCCTTCATCTTTTGCTGGTTGCTGTTTTCAAGCCATTTCTCTCCCTCCTCGCCCTTCCTCGACTTAAAAGGCCAACAGATAATGCACACACACACACAAGATGTTGCAAACTCAACCCTCAGGCTGTCCTGCTCTATAGATGAGGTGATTATTGCAGGGAGAGTCCATCCATTGATCCACATTCTACACAAGAACTATCCATACATACATATTGCTTTCTGTATGCATCAGTCAAGGTCCGGAACAGCTTGGAAAAACTGTGGCTTAATCAATCACCAATGCACATTAAATAAGGGGATCTAACAGAGTGCACAGCTCAATGAGCCAAATAGGTAATCTACGACTGACCTTGGGTCAAATCCCTACAGGCTATAAACTATAAGTACAGAATCACGCCCCAACATAGAACTGGGAGTCAAACCCACGTGCTGAAAGGAATTAAGAATGTGTGCACTTAGGGTTCATGGGAAGGAAGTCTGAAAGTGAGATAGCGGGGCTAGCCATCTCACATCCCAGAGAGCGCTACCCTAACCCGAGAATTATGCCGCATAACTTGATCCCGACGTGGTGCAAGCGAATGCTGGTGCAGCCTGGGTTAGGGTTAGGTGCAGCCTGGGTTAGGTTTAGGTGCAGCCTGGGTTAAGGTTAGGTGCAGCCTGGGTTAGGTTTAGGTGCAGCCTGGGTTAGGGTTAGGTGCAGCCTGGGTTAGGGTTAGGTGCAGCCTGGGTTAGGTTTCGGTACAGCCTGGGTTAGGTTTAGGTGCAGCCTGGGTTAAGGTTAGGTGCAGCCTGGGTTAGGTTTAGGTGCAGCCTGGGTTAGGGTTAGGTGCAGCCTGGGTTAGGTTTAGGTGCAGCCTGGGTTAGGTTTAGGTGCAGCCTGGGTTAAGGTTAGGTGCAGCCTGGGTTAAGTTTAGGTGCAGCCTGGGTTAGGGTTAGGTGCAGCCTGGGTTAGGTTTAGGTGCAGCCTGGGTTAGGGTTAGGTGCAGTTAGGGTTAGGTGCAGCCTGGGTTAGGTTTAGGTGCAGGCTGAGTTAGGGTTAGGTGCAGCCTGGGTTAGGGTTAGGTGCAGGCTGAGTTAGGGTTAGGTGCAGCCTGGGTTAGGGTTAGGTGCAGCCTGGGTTAGGTTTAGGTGCAGCCTGGGTTAGGGTTAGGTGCAGTTAGGGTTAGGTGCAGCCTGGGTTAGGTTTAGGTGCAGCCTGGGTTAGGGTTAGGTGCAGTTAGGGTTAGGTGCAGCCTGGGTTAGGTTTAGGTGCAGGCTGAGTTAGGGTTAGGTGCAGGCTGAGTTAGGGTTAGGTGCAACCTGGGTTAGGTTTAGGTGCAGGCTGAGTTAGGGTTAGGTGCAACCCCACAGAGGGGCTGCTAATGCTTCTGAGATATCAGATGCATGGCTGTACGTTTTTCAGATAAATATTGTATCCACGTCTTCAGCTGTTTGACAGCATCCTACAATGACCAAAGGGACTAAGAGAACCTGTCCAGGAATCTCCCCGCATGCAGCAATGATTGGATGAGGACTATCAGGATGTCATTTTTATACGTTTTGAGACATTTCAATACATGGTTTATTTACAGAGTTACACCGAGGCTCTCCCTTTTCTTTTCTGATACAATACATTATATTGTTATCTTCTAAATCCGGCCCACATTTAACTGTGGTTCCCTTTCTGATAAGGAAAAAAAAAACCTGAATCGTCATTCATTAATTCATTCACTCATCTTCTTCAAGTCTCTGCTGACTGGATGAGAGATGAGGTATGCACCGGGCGAGACACCAGCTCATCGCCGGGCCACTCGCACGCACACACTCGTACACACGCACTCACATCTACGGACAATTTGTGTGTTTTTGGTGGTGGGAGGAAGCTGGAGAACCCACGCAGACACGGAGCGAAAATACAAACAACACACAGAAAGGCCGAGGTGGAATCGAACCCAGAACCTTCTTACTGTCAGACTGCAGTGCAACCGACCGTGACAATGTTCAACTACTGGTCAGAAGTTTGAGAACAACTTTGAAACTTTTCCAGAACGTCTCAGAGTACTCTGAAATTAAAGCAAAGAACAAATAAACAATTGAAGCTAAACAAAGAAATCATGGTATCAATATCGAGGGAGAAAAGATGGTAGTAGCCTTTTGGCTCATCATAGTAGCCACCTTTGTCTGATATAACGGCTTCCTGTGTTCTGCAAAGGAATTCAAATATTCTTCAGGAAGTTCTTCCCAACTCTGTTGTAGAAGTTCCCATAAATGCGTAGCTGGTTCTATCCAGTTCATCCCAAACCAGCTTGATGGGTTTAAGTCTGGAGACTGAGCTGGCCACTCCATGTTTCCAAGCTTACCGGTAGCTTAAGGAAGTTCTGGCACAGCTTGGGCCATTATCTTGCTGTCGGTTGAACTCCTGACCTGACTAGGCACATCCCAGAGGGCGCTGCATGGCGCTGTGGTAGTCATGCTGCCTTTCTCTCTGCATGCCACCAACCCTGGATCCAGCGATGTCACGCAGCGAGGGACCATCCTTTCACCTACTCGACGGTGTACAAAAATCCTGCAGGACAAACCAAAGATTTGTAATTTTGATTCCTTGCTCCATAACACCTTCTTCCAGTCTTCAGTAGTCCATTGGTGCTGTTTCGTGGCCCAGGCAACCCTCCTTTTCTTATTCTGAAGTGAAACCCTTGACCAGTCGTGTATTTGTCAAACAATGAATGTTAAAATTAATAAAAAACATTTTTAAGTACATACTAAATGTACTGGAAATGAAGGCCACAGGACACATGGGATTTATTTCTAAATTTTGGGGGAGAGGAGGAGGAGGAGAAGATAACGGCAGGTTCATTGTGAATTTATTGAAATTGCCACGTGAAAATGTGTTAGTATCTTGAGTATTTCTGGACACAGCCAAGCAAGATGACTCACAACAGGACCTTCATTCACTTATGGAGGATGGCCTGGGAATACGTGCACGCATAAAAAGAGCGTGAATGTTCCCAGGCAATTTAATTTATTCATATCCGTGAACCGACGTAGAACACTTCCTCAATCGATTGACCATTGCATTGATTTATCCAGATGAAAGTGGAAGACAATATGTATGTGAGGTCTGGAAAATGTGTTGGCACATCGATCATAAGAGGAAGCCAGCCACGATGGGGGTGCGTGAGAAAAACAAATGCATTAATAGTCCAGATCATGAGCGGACTCTTCGCCTGGAGCATATGAAATAAAATGATGAGAAGAACGATACATAGACATGATTGAGAATGATGTCACTAGAACCCTATCCATCAACTGAACAGAACACAATCTGGGTCCAACAGCGGTTCATAAATGAAACAGTCAGTATCGGATTCTTTGTCCATAAAGCAACCTCACAACATTACTGCAGGATGTCATCAGAAAGCTTCAGGAGACTGTCAGGCTAAATCAATCACAATCTATGATCACTTCTATGATCAGTTGTGTGATTGTGCATGATTATGTGGGCAGTAAGACAAGGTCTCAAACAGGAGGACCCAATGTGAAGCGGTGAAGCCATGGTAACAACTAAAACGCTTGTGTTCCAGCATCCGGCAACATCCAGAATATCTGCAGTCAATCAATCGGGGGCGATGGTGGCGCAGTGGTTGAGAGGGTCACGGCAGTTTTTACTCGAGTCACTTGTTTTAGAAGTTAAATTAATGGTATTTTCCGATGAATGAATTGATAATTAACATACCGCACTGTCCAATCATCCGAAACGATGATGTTGAAAGTGTAAATCAAGGAAGATATCTTCCTGATCTGCATTTAACTGCCCTGGCTGTGCGCTTAGGGAAAATGGAAAACAACAAAAAAAAAGAAACAAAAAAAAAGAGAGGGTCGTCCTATGATCGAGAGGTTGGCGGTTCGGTTCCCGGCTCAGGCACATGTGTGCGCTGTCGTTGTGTCCTTAGGCAAGACACTTCACCCACATTGCCCCCGGGCGCCTGCGCATGCGGTGACCAGCAGCAGACTACAGTTAGAAAGTGTAACTGCTGTAAACCAAATTGCCCTCCGAGGGACAAATCAATACAAAGTATCAATCAATAATTCATTCATCCATTCATCATTACGCCAAGGAGGTTATATTTTTGCCGCTGTTTGTCAGCATCCACAATTATAGTTAATTTTGACTGACACCCTCCATCCTTCCCTCACTCGTGAACAAGACCCCGAGGTACTTGAACTCCTCCCCGACCTGGAGGGTGCTCTCCACCCTTTTCCGGCTGAGAACCATGGCCTCGGATTTAGAGGTGCTGATTCTCGTCCCCGCCGCTTCACATGCGGCTGCGAATCACACCCCTCCAGGTCTCACTGTCATTGCCAACATTGGCGTTGAAGTCCCCCAACAGAACGAGGGAATCCCCAGAAGGAGCACTCTCCAGTACCCCCTCCAGGGACTCCAAAAAGGGTGGATACTCTGAACTGCTGTTTGGACCATAGGCACAAACAACAGTCAGGATCCGTCCCCCCACCCGAAGGCGGAGGGAGGCTACCCTCTCGTTTATTGCGGTAAACTCCAACATACAGGCACTGAGCCGGGGGGCAATAAGTATTGCCACCCCTGCCCGGTGCCTCTCACCAGTGGCTACTCCAGAGTGGAAGAGAGTCCAACCCCTCTCAAGAAGGGTGGTTCCGGAGTCCTTGCTGTGTGTCGAGGTGAGGCCAACTATATCCAGTCGGAACTTCTCAACCTCGCACACCAGCTCAGGCTCCTTCCCCGCCAGAGAGGTGACATTCCACGTCCCTAGAGCTAGTTTCTGGAGCCGAGGGTCGGACCGCCAAGGTCCCCGCCTTCGGCTGCCGCCCAGCTCACATTGCACCCGACCCCTCTGGTCCCTCCTATGGGTGGTGAGCCCACGGGAAGACATTTTCTCTTCTGGAATTATCGGCCGTTGAAAAGAGGCAGAAATCACCAAAATCAGCATTTTCCAATAGAAAACGGAGAAAACTAGCTTTTTGTTTAGAGACACATTTCTAGCTGATCAATGACTCTAATATTTATTGCTTTAGTGACACATCACTTATCTCAACATTTGTTTACTTCTAGATAGCAATAAAAACAACAGTGAAAAGGAGCTTTTGATGTTGTAGTAACACATTTATTTACAAACAATATATCAACTATACAACGGCTGATATATTGTTGAAATGAGCTTCCTCCGTAGGGTGGCTGGGCTCTCCCTTAGAGATAGGGTGAGAAGCTCAGTCATCCGGGAGGAGCTCGGAGTAGAGCCGCTGCTCCTCCGCGTTGAGAGGGGCCAGATGAGGTGGCTCGGGCATCTATTCAGGATGCCTCCTGAACGCCTCCCTGGTGAGGTGTTCAGGGCACGTCCCACCAGGAGGAGACCACGGGGAAGCCCCAGGACACGCTGGAGAGACTATGTCTCTCGGCTGGCCTGGGAACGCCTCGGGATCCCCCCGGAAGAGCTAGAGGAAGTGGCCGGGGAGAGGGAAGTCTGGGTTTCCCTGCTTAGGCTGCTGCCCCCGCGACCCGGCCCCGGATAAGCGGAAGAAAATGGATGGAATGGATGGATGGACAACGGCTGCCCCTCGGTGACCCAGACGGAACCGCTCGTCTGACGAAACCGGGTCAGGCTCACTTAATCCATCCAAAACCGAACCTGAATCCAAACCCAAACCATCAGTCACCACACAAGACCGACCCCCGGGTTGGGGGTCGGCCCGCTTCGGTAGCGCTAATCTCTTCAGCTTCATCCTCATTACATTGTAACAGACGGTGATCACCCACCCAAAAACAGCAGCACTGCCCCCAACAGGGCTGGAGGACGCCATTACAGCATAGGAGAGGTCTGATATTCACTGAGGACATGCGCAAAACCATCCTCTTCCCCCCCCCCCCCCCCCCCCCCCCGCGATATATATCCACCTAACTCATCCGGTATAGAATGAGTTAATATGATTTTTTATTTATTTCACCTCAGAAAGCTGAGACTGAAGCTGATGAATTCAGCCGGCAATTGTATTTGGTCATTTGGTAGCCTTGGTCAAATAAATCGTTAGTAACAAAGAAGTCATAATAGTACATGTGTTTTGGTACACTGACTTGTACTACTTGAGACGATACATTTAGAGACCTCAACCGGTCCAGTTTTCATCTTCCCTTGTCTTCCACGAGTGCTACATTCACCGGTCCATTTAATCAACTCACACATTAGGATTTCCTCCGCCACGCTTTTCACTGTAATGAGCCTATTTATATGCATCTATCTATTATTTTATTGCTATTATGTTATCAGAGATGAATAAAACAGACATGTTGACAAACATCAGGGTATAAATTCAAAGCCGCAGCATCAGATCTACGATGGAGGGAAAAGCATGACAAAAATCTGCTACTGGTGCAAACCAGTAATAAAGCAGAGCCTGACAAAAGGGGATGAAAGCTAATTTGCTAATTATTCATTCATTCATCTACTGAGAGGTGCTGCCACGTCAGGGGTAAACTGTAGGGGCAAAAGTCAAAAGCTGCCTGTACTCAACAATTTGGCTTATGAAAGAAGAGATGAGCAAATAACTAATTTCAGTTAAGCGTATAAAAGCCTGTTGCTGATCAGACATACAGGCGCTCGTCGACTTATGAGGGTGGGGGTTTTGTCTTATGCCGACTCGGTCATAAGTCGCCCCATGTTAAATTACCGTAAGTATATTATGCTGCGTCATGATACGGAAAATATCAGCGTAAAAAAAGACTTTCCTCTCGGTCTATATCGTGGGAGAGACGGCAGAAACTGTCGCACACTCAACTCGCTCGCTTTACGGTATGTCGTAAAAAAAACCTCGTAAACAGACAAAAAAACTACAGACGAGTGCGATCGAAAATTCAAACAGCCGCGAGTCGCATCGGTCGTAAGTCGATGACTGGTTAGCGTACTGGGTATCGTACTGGGTAATCTACTGGGTAGCGTACTGGTTAGCGTACTGGGTATAGTACTGGGTAGTGTACTGGGTAGCGTACTGGTTGGCGTTGTTGCCTCACAGCAAGGAGATACGGGGTTGGAATCCTATCTGAGCGGAGTTTGTATGTGTCCACGTATAGACGTGGGATTTAGGTTACTCAAAATTGTCCACAATGTGTGAGTGTGAATGGTTGTCTGTCCCTGTGTGGCAACACATTGTGTTTCCGTTCTTTGACCTGCTGTTTGCCTTTGTGATTTCCTTTTTGGGGCCACTGTAATTTTCAGCCATAAAACAGATATCCTGAAGGATGAAGGATGTGTGTGTCACCGCTTGCTTTGATATCAGTAAGAGTCATATTAGATGAAAACATATAGAATACGATGATAAGAAAACAAAACATCTTAAAAGAAAGTTATATAATGCAAAGACTTTTGTAGTTATTTATTTGTAAACAGTTGATATATATATATTGCTCTTTCCTTCTCGCCTATAAAATGAGTGGGTAACAAGTGACAAATAGAATAACACCAGTGCCACCATAACGTTGCTGATTTGCTCCAGGCTTGACTCAGGCGTTGTTGGGTGTTGAACCTTGGCTAAAGCGGTTCAACACTCTCTGACTAGTCTATATAACTTTGGCTGTGTCAGGCCACCATATCTCTCATCGAAGGAGACACGTTTGTTTGGCTCAACACTGTCAGCTAATAGGCCGGTGGCCAGTCCATTTATCAAGGACTCAAGCTGTCTTTGAAGTGAACCTTCTCTCCTCATGCAGCGAGAGTTGTCATCTGTACTCTGTGTTTGCCCACTGCTCTGTGAAATATGGCATGACAGGAACTGCAGAGGTTTCAAACCCGTTTTTTACCCGATAACACGAGAAATAAATATTTTGGCAAGGCAAGACTTAGCAGAATGTTTGTCTCATTTTACAGCTCCAGTGCTCAAATATGTTGCATTTATGGATCACAGTTTAAACTTTATTATAATAATAATAATATTGGAATGATTGTATTCATTCACTCCGTACTTGGTGGTGGTAAAGCTACTGTTGTAGCCACAGGTGCCCTGGGGTAGATCCAGCTGCCCTGGGGCAGACTGACAATTTGCACCACCAGCCCCCCTGACCATCACCATCACCACATTCACACAGGCAATGTGGGTGAAGTGTCTTGCCCAAGGACACAACAACAGTGAACACATGTGCCGGAGCCGGAAATTGAACCGCCAACCTCTCGATCAAAGGACGACCCGCTCAACCACCTGCGCCACCTTCGCCTTATTAATAGTGCAGGCATTAAAAACATAGGATATGGAATACAGGCCAACAAAGGTTTGTCCATACCTGCCAAGTCTCACTTTCAGCTGTAAGATATTCAAAAGGTGATAAAACGTCCATCATTACACTATCAAAGCAAATCCAAGGTGCCCCAGTCCTGGTTCAGCGATGCAATGCAAATCAGAGTCGTCCACAGCTGGAGCTACTGAGATCCTGACAGGTGGAGGCCGTCACACAGGTGACATCAGACGCTGCCACATTACCTTTGCAGAGTGTATGTTAATCAAAATTAACTCAATTGATTTAACCCATGAGACAGATTTTCATCACCTATTGTGTTTATTTAATGATGAAGACAACAACTCCAAATGCCCCACACTGTTTCATTACATCATCAGTTTAGTTATTTGAGGGACATTTTATCAAAGTTTAAATAAGATATTTAACACTTACAGCACTGTTCCATTTGCACTGCGTGATTACGCTAGTTTACTGCTGCTAGTACACATCTGTGTATCCACTCC
The DNA here is from genome assembly GCF_040956055.1 of Brachionichthys hirsutus. NCBI lineage: Eukaryota > Metazoa > Chordata > Actinopteri > Lophiiformes > Brachionichthyidae > Brachionichthys > Brachionichthys hirsutus. The sequence continues at coordinate 330,880 of NC_090905.1, forward strand.
TGCTGCTGCTGATGTGTCTGTACTTGTATGTTTTTTGTATTTTGTCATTACTGTTACATGTAGCACGACTTCATCGAGAAACATTCCTATTCTGTGAACCCTCACTGACAATAAACTACTTCTGATTCTGATTCTGAAAAAAGCTTTATTATCCCTGATTTTAATTCCAAAGCAGAAACAAGAACTATTTTCACCTTGCAGTGGCTTGAAGGTGAAATGGGATTAGATTTAGAGCACTTTCGCTACGTCTGCACCTCGGCTTGCTGAGCTACCGGCAGCAAGAAGCCACATTTTTTTAGTGAATATCAGCATCTTCCCCTGATGTGTGTCGATGACGTAAAGGAGAGCTTAAAAAGGAAGGCCTGGGCTTCATGGTGACAAAACTAATTAGAGTAAAAGCCACGTACATGCAGTAGCACGGGAATGAATCCCAGCTCATTTTACGCTGTCATAGCTTTGCTTTCATGTCTGCCTCCACAGCATAACTTCACTGGGAAATGGAGTAACACATTTAACGGGGGCACGCCACCCTCCTTTCCTTTTAAGTATAGCATTACTTTACGGAACAATAAATCTCAGCACAAGAATTTATGAATCATGTATGATTCATAAATCGAAAAAAATAAATTGATTAATCTATCAAAACTCGATTTGAGATGTAACTCCGCCCACAAATCTTTGAGTCAGTGGAGGTTGCTGGGTCAGTGTGTGGCTCTCACTATGCTCTCTCTCTTTTTCCTCAGATCTCCTGAGAACTTGGTGATCCATACTTTCCTCTAGAGGCTGATGTGAACCTGGTGTATTGGGACAACTCTTGGTGATGATTGGATGGAAGGGGTAGAATTAAGGTGCACAAATAAATCCATTGTACTCTCTCCTCAGAACACTGTGTATTTGTCACTTTGTGTTTGTCCATGTTGTGTGTTCACTGCGGTGTGCACAGCCCTCTACGGCGGTAAGCAGGTAATAAAATCAATAAAATATGAATAGGCTAGTCTGCCAAGAGGGCAGGTGACGGTCACAATCACTATAAGAATAAAAAGCATAGAACTCTAGCAGAGACTGACGTGTACGAATGCAGACAAAAAAAAGACATAAAAAAAAAAGTATCCATAAGGTGAAGGGTTGTTGCCCCCCCTTCAGGTGTGCTGTTTTGTGGCTGTGTTTTCGGCTGGAACAGATTAAATTGTTTTCAGTTATTTTATATGGGAAACATTAATTTGACATGAATGATTTGAGTTACGACCTCGTCAAGGTGAACTGTACTCTGCTCGTACTGGTGTGCCAAATCACATCAAATGTATGCTCGCACCTCAAAGCTAAATATTGCTTGCAGACTTGCTTGTATCTCGGAATGCTCGTGTGTCAAAGTGCTCGTATGTCCTGGTATTCCTTTATTTGACCAGTGTTAAGATTTTAACTGATAAATGTGACTATTTATTTTCCATAAATATCCACAATAACTTCATCAAATGCAGCTGCAGGAACCTCAGCTTTACATCCTCTTCAAGCATTGACCTTAACATAACATTTAATCACAGCTTGGTTGCCATAACAAGATCATATTTAAGATGAGAAGATGAAAACTGCTGATGCCTTAAATATTAGAATAATGTATTTCTGAAAGTACAGCTGTTGTCACATTGAAACTGATGATTTATGAATATTCACTAAATGTCAGAAATATGGTTGGCATTCACACATCTAAAGGTGTCAGTGTGTGTGTATGTGTGCTTTGGTACGTGTTTGATTTTAGATCTCTCTACATGCAAAAGCATCACCGAAGACTTGGCGTTTGAGGAACTCATTAGTTGCAAGATAAATCTTCAGTGTGGTGAAGAAAAGCATGCCGATGAATTATTTACACCTCAGACTGTACAGGACCCCCCTGTCAGTCCACAGGCCTCATCTTTGGGCATCTCTGGGGCTTTAGTGTGCCTCCAATGGAAACACATCTGTGCCAATGTGAGACAGAGCATGTGCACATTGCAATGCCAGAGGGTGTCAGGTGGGTTGATTGGCCAAAGGCCTCCATGGTGTCTCAAAACCAGCTTGGACAGAAGTCCTAGCTATAATGGAGGGACCCACAAAATAAAAGGCAACACATTTACAGCTGCTTGGTAAGCAGTACAGAGGAGGTGACATCTAGATATTGTATATTCCCCTGATCTCTGCAAAAACAAATGGATCAGCAGATGTACACCTTCTGGTGTTGAGCATAAATGTGTTTTCTATGCCATCCAATGCTTAGTAAAACTGCAATTACATAAAAACTACACAAAATAAAGTTATTATAAAACTGACAACACATGACTGCAGTATGCAGGTGAAATGCGTGTGAAGTCTGGTGAAGGTAGACAGAGGGATATTCAGATAGCTCTTGTACAACAACTGCTGCACCTCCAGCCATCAGTCCGTCAAACTGATTAAGTTTGCGGACGACACCACCCTCATCGGGCTCATCTCGGACAGTGATGAGTCTGCCTATAGAAGGGAGGTGGACCGGCTGGTGTCCTGGTGTAGCAGCAACAACCTGGAGCTGAACAGCCAGAAAACAGTGGAGATGATCGTGGACTTCAGGAAAGTCACAGCCCCACCGTCCCCCCTCGCCCTCACAGACTCCCCTACCCCCATCTCCATCGTGGACTCTTTCCGTTTCCTGGGCACCACCATCACCCGGGACCTCAAGTGGGAGCCGACCATCAGCTCCCTCATCAAGAAGGCTCAGCAGAGGATGTACTTCCTGCGGCAGCTGAGGAAACTCAAGCTGCCAACCCAGATGTTGGTGCAGTTCTACACCTCCATCGTGGAGTCCGTCCTCACCTCCTCCATCACCGTGTGGTACGCTGGCGCCACCACCAGGGACAGACACAGACTGCAGCGCATTGTACGTGCTGCGGAGAAGGTGATCGGCTGCAAGCTGCCATCGCTCCAGGTCCTGTATGTCTCCAGGACTCGGAGGCGTGCGCGTCGGATCACAGCCGAGTCTGTGATCACCCTGGACACAGACTCTTTCACCCTCTCCCCTCGGGCAGGAGGTTACGGTCCATCCGGACCAGAACCTCCTGCCACAAGAACAGCTTCTTCCCTGCTGCTATAAACAATTAATAATCCTGTCTCGGACTCATGAACATTTTACAACCGGTAACTTGTTATATTTGCACTGCGTGTTAGTTTTAATGCTGCTGATACACATCTGTGGATCCACTCCTGATGCTGCTGTTCTTGTGGTGGGTTCTGTATTCATATGCTTTTTTTTTTTTAAATGTAAAACTTGTTTTGCGACATACCCTACAGCATAAAGTTATTCTGATTCTGATTCTCTTTCTATTCATCACTTATGGCTGTGTGGCAAAAAAGCCAAGCTCTACTCCTTTCAGCCTGCAAAACGATAAGATTTGCAATCAGAATTGAGTCCACTTTAAATGTGTACAAATTCATAAGCTCTCAGACGTGGAATGTGTGTGAATTTGTGGATCTGTAATATGAAATCACTTTAGAATACCAGGTAAAATCGTTAAAACATCATCATGAAGTGTGTCAAAACTGAAAGCAGCCTCTTGCTGGGAAGGTCAAGTATGTCTAATTAGCTCTGCAAGGTTGGTGTGATTCGAACTCCAGAACATGACCCTGTGGTACAAATTACCACTGGCAAATAAAAAAAGATGCCATATTGAAAACTGGAGAGTTAAGCAGCCATGCTGTGATTGGCAACACCGTTGCCGGTCCTTCTGCAGAGCTACCTTTTCCAATTAATGATTGAGAATAGTCTTCCTCCCTGATTCCCCATACTTATGACTCATTACCAGCAAGGATCCATCACTGATTATTAAATGAAATGTCTATTAAGGCTGAGGGGTATTTCCATACTGGGCATTGGGCCAGAGTGATGTCCGGGGCAGAAGGAGCAGACACTGCTAAGCCAGGCCACACTAGGTGCGTTTACATGGACACATTTAACCCGGTTAAAATCCTGATCGGAATAAAAATGCTTCATGGACACACCTTAACCGGAATAGTCTAACCCAATCCAGCCTGATCCGGTCACAATTCCATCCCGATGGAGAGGGGTGGTTTATACCGATTTGTGACCCGGTCAGGGCACATGAAAACACTTATTCCGATGTTTCGGTACAAGTCGTCCTTACTGCGCATGTCTGTGACGTCAGCTACACGCGCTGCTGCTATTGCCGGAAGCTAGCTGAAGCAGAGCGAGCGAAAAGACAGAACTGGTCAATATCTGAGACAAACATGTTGCCCGAGACATTAAAGGAGGAAACTAAAAGCGCAAACGGGGAAAACGAGCGAAATAACGCTGACGTTTCAGGCAGGAAAGCGCGGAGCGATGATTTGTTTACAGCGGAAGTCGCTACGCTACGCTTCTTCTTCTACCATTTCCGGTGCTTTTGGTCAAACTGCGCATGTCAGAATATTCTGTTCCAATCAAAAGTGTGATGCATGAACACGCAAATCCTAATCGGATCGGATTTTTAGGGTCCATGAACACGGCGCATCGGATCACAATTTTACTCCTCTGATCGGAATAAAGACATTTTGTCCATGTAAATGCACCTACTGCTGCTTCATATTTATCCACTGACTGTGAAGCAAAAGCTGTTTTCCTTTCCTTTTTAGAGATAGAAATCACTCAAAGTTTCATTTTCTTGAAAAGTGCCACCATGTGGGTGTGGGAACCAATAAAATGCATTCTCACCTAATCTCTCAAGAAACCTCTTATCCGAAAAACCCATTAATATGCTTACATGTCTAAACAGAGAACTGTAGTATCAATCTGCTATTTCTGTCCCTTTCCCAGTGACACTTCATGTGACTGACTTATTCCTTCTTTTAATGCAATGTCTGTCAGGCTCATTCATGCAATCTCCCAAAGAATGACAACATAAAAAAAGTTAATTATTTTTTTGAAACAATCAAAATCTTGAATTGTTTATTTGAAATGAAGCAGCTTTGGAATATGCCATAAGTCTTTTTACATCCCTCTCAATTGTTGTGTCATCGGACCTTTGGGCAGAAGCGTGTGAAGAGACTGGCAGAGCTGTCAGCATCTGATCACCACCTGGTGGTGAGTTGGATCTGCTGACAGTGTAGGGGGACAGACTGAGTCGGCAGGCCCAAACATGTTTTCAGGGTCTGTTGGGAACGTCTTACCGAGCCCTCCATCAGTGCGGTCTTTAATAGAGAACTTCTCCCAGATCCTGGAGGAAGCCGGGAACATTGAGTCCGAGTGGACCATGCTCTCCGCATCCATTGTCGAAGCAGCTGCACAGAGCTGTGGTCACAGGGTCTCTGGTGCCTGTCACAGCAGGAACCCCCAAACCCAGTCGTGGAGTCTGGAAGTAAGGGATGCCGTCAAGCTGAATGAGTATTACTCCGGATACAACTGGTCAAGCGTACGGTGGCCCGAGTGGTTATGGAGGCAAAGACTCTGGCCTGGGAGGAGTTTAGAGAGGCCATGGAGGAGGACTCAGTTGGCGTCATACAAATTCTGGCAAACCATCAGGCACCTCAGGAGATGAAAGCGGTGTGCCACCGACTGTTAACAGTGAAGGCGGCGAGCTGCTGACCATGGCTGGGGATATTGCTGGGTGGTGGAAAGATTAATTGCGCAATAGCATCTCCTCGATCCCGTTACCATGTCTTCTGTAGGGGAAGCAGAGGCAGAGGTCTTAGAGGTAGACTCGCCCATCACCCGGGCTGCAGTCAATGAGGGGGTTGTCATGCTCCTTGGTGGCAAGTCACGGGGGGTGGATGAGATTTGCCCTGAGTATCTTAACTCTCTGGATATGTAGGGAGTGTCTTGTTTGCCACGTGTCTGTAACAGTGTTCAACATTAATGGCTGTCCGATTGCCCGGGGCATGTAGACGCTCATTTGGGGCAGTGACTTACCTTATGCAGGCTGCACGACAGGACAACCAACTTTTATCCAATTATTTACTAAATCTGTTGTGTATTTTGACTAAATATGTTGATCGGACATGAGCTTTGTTGCTTCCATGGGCGCCGCCATCTTGTGAATGAAAATACGTCTTCTGCAGACAGCAAGCGAACAGTTTACATCATACTGCTGCTCCAAGGCACCGAGACGTCGTGTTTATGTTTTGGAAACGAAATCAAAACTAAATAAAGGAGAACTTTCTTTAAAATGTCAAAACAACGTAAATTATTCCATTTTGCCGTAACAGGGTTCAATGGCAACTGAAGACAGGGAGAAAAAAGGTACAATATTTGTGGGCAACCATCAAATGATTTCGGGCAGGCAGTTTTCTAAAACATTTAACGTTGAACCCTCTGTAATATTGCATGGTGGTTGGGGAAAGTGCCTCTGGACTGGCAGACCGGGATGGTGGTTCCCCTTTTCAAAAAGGGGGACCGGAGAGTGTGCTCCAACTGCAGGGGATCACACTCAGGTCAAGGGGATTAGACCTGATAGTCAAACCCCGGATGCAGGAGGAACAATGTCGTTTTTGTCCCGGTTGTGGAACATCAGACAAACTCTACACCCTCCATCGGGTGCTCGGGGGTTCATGGGAGTTCGCCCAAACAGTCCACATGTGTTTTGTAGATTTGAATAAGACTTTTGACCCTCATATTATGTTATGTGTGGGGGGGGGGGGGGGGGGGGGGGGGGGGGGTCAAGAGTACGCGTTCCGGGGCCCTTTGTTGAGAGCTGTCCGGTCCCTGCACAATCAAAGTTAGACCTTGGTTCGCATTGCCGGCAGTAAGTCAAACCTGTTCCGGGCGCATATTGGACTCCTGCAGGGCTACCGGTTCTCCAGTTCTGTTCATAATCTTTATGGACAGAATTTCTAGGCGCAGCCTTCTTCAAGCCTGGATTTTCAGCGTGCTCTGGGGCGGTTTGCAGCTGCGTGTGAAGTGAACGGGATGAGGATCAGTACCTCCAAATCCAAGGGAAAGGTGCTTTGCCCTCGCCGAATCGGTGAGGAGTCTTTGTCTCAAGTGGAGGAGTTCAAATATCTTATTTATAAATAATAAATAAGCAGTGGAGGATGGATGGATCAGTGTATGCCTTAAATTCCTTTAATGTTTTAAACAGGTGAAATTTAGCTCGTCCACTTGGCTTCCATCACAGCCAGTAAGAGCTACCCGGCAGCAAAGATATAGACCAAGGAATTACTGCTAATTGTACTTTTTCCAAATGAAGACAGAAGTAATTTGTTTGTTTCTTTTAACTAGTATTAGACCCGAGAACGAGTCTGATTCCGGAGGATCCTGACAGAACATTTAAAGATACAGCCGGCCTGAATATTACATCGAAATCAAACCGAGGAAAAAAATTCACCAGGTCCCCGAGTGAGGACAGATGAAAAGAAGAGAGGACATTAGAACTATAAGTTGAATGAAGGGTCAACTAGTGATGAAAGAAGAGTGGAGCACCAACATAGGCTTGTTCACGGAGTGCAGAGGAAGACACAGAAACATCTGATCCATCGTCAATCAAACAGCCCGGTGAGGTGCCAACACGTGTAACTGCACACATTATGCTGATCATTTATTTATTCCAAATGATTCCTTTTGTGTCTGTGGGGTGTGACTATCGTCTCTGCTGAGGCAGCACTTACTCCTCTCTGTCATTTGTAATCACAGATAAGAGAAGCGTTTCATCTCACTCTGCAGCAAATTCAGGAGATTGAGTCTGGGATTGATTTGACCGAAATATTGACACTAAAACTCTCCCTCCTTGCTTTCCTTCTCTGTCGACCAGTGTCTTTACTTTCTCTTGTCTTCCTCAGTTTCTTTCTCCCAGTCTGCCTCCCTGCTTCTTCTCACCTGAGTGATGATTCGATTTGATTCCTAAGTTGTCAGAATTCCTGTATGTGCAAATTTCGATGTGCAAAATACTTTTCATGCTGATCGGTTTTATCTGCATCCAAAGATAAAAGGTGAAAAAAGGAGAGGAGCGGGGGGGAAAGAGCATGGCCCAGATCAGGGGCTGTTCGATGTGGGAGAAGCACATTCAAAGGGCTTGTTTGGCTCGAGGGGACGAGCAAACGCAGCTCATTTGCCACTGTAATTCTTATTTGCACAATATTTCAATTTCAAAGAGAAGTCTGGCTTGATTAGCATTTGCCTCAGATAAAAGAAGAGATAGTGAAGGGATGGAAGAAATGAAAAATAAAGCAAAGCGTGGAATGAAGAGAAGAGCAAAGGAATCATTCCGTTCAGTTTAAAATCAGTTCATGATCACATTTATCTGCCTGTTAATAGTGAAACAGCCCAAGTTAATGTCTAAACATAGCTCGTGTTAGCTACTTGTAGGAACTTGCAGTCACTATTTTGTATTTTTACTGTTTTGACTTTTCTTGTTGAATAAAACATACCATATTAACAAACTTTGCCTTGATCTTAGACAGTTAACGAACTTGAAGTCCTCCAGTTCAATGCCCAGACAAAAGTAGGAGCAAAACAAGGCAAGGCAGGTTACGCCTCAGAAGTGCATTCATGATGCGGTGAAAGAAAGAGGTTGTAGGAGTAACAATAAAAGTCTAATATGAGATCTGCTTAGTGCAGCTGTACAACCACCTGGATAGACAATACTTTAATACATCGTAGAAGAATACTCAAACTGAAAGCCTCCAATACAAGAATTCTAAGTATCTGTTCAACAGCAACTTCTGGAACGCAGAAGTGTTTTCACCTTTTCACTGAGAGCAACTGGGTTTAAATAGAACATTTACAGGCTGAACGCTGCAGATGACAGTTTAACTGATACATGAAAAACATCAGTACAATTTAAAGCAACTTCAATAAGGCTTTTTGATTTGTCCATCAATCCATTTTCCACTTTTCCTCCCTGCAGGTCGCAGGAATTACTGGAGCCTATCTAGCGTACTATGGGCGAGAGGCAGGGGACACCTCGGACACGTCGCCAGCGCATCGCGGGAAAATGTAGATAAGACTATCGTCTCATAAGGATTTAATTTAAACCACTACTATTATCATCTCATCTATAAAACAATGCATGGATGGATGGATGACACAGCGGAAATGCAAGGGAAATCACTGCTAGTGTAGACAACAAAGAAGTGCAACACTTCAGTGCTGAGCCTGTTGATAATTTGTTGACAAGATCAAAGCGCCCAATAAACTAAGATTGGAGTCTCAACCAGTGCTGTCAGCCAATCAGATTCTGATCAGATTGATTTCTCCGTGCCATATCATCCTGTGTCATTGTCATCCAAATATAATCCCTGAATCTAGCCTGACATCATCTAAATGTCTTCTTCAACTTCGCTGTCTTGATCGAGAGACTGACACTGTGTTTAACTCAATTATTCAGAGGAAGTCCTGCTGCTGGAAACACTCGGCAAAACACCCGATGGGAACTCGCCCAGTCTGAGAGTACTTTTCAGAATAGTAGCAGTTTGAGTAGAGGACAAGAAAATACTATTCTGTCAGTATAGTACAAAGGAACAAATGGCAGGGGCAGGATAGTCAGTGTAGGGAATTTCCGTATTAGATGGGATTCCACAACGTGATTACACGCCGACATCGCAACAGGGAGTAACCACATTTAGTTTGGTGTAGTTATGACTGATTTCCATTGAACGTCTCTCAACAGTGACGTCACACACAACACAGATAAACATGGGCTTAGATTGGCTGGGGCAAAGCCCCGCCTTCAGGGGAAGGCCTCACTTGGGGACGAAGCAGGAAGCATCTTCATTCCAACGAAGCGCGGGCACGAGAGCTGTGTTGGAATCCAGCGCTGATATCTGAACCAACTTGTACTGATCTGTTAATTATATAAATGTCTTCATCTTAACCCACGTCCTCCTCATTGACTACGCACCCACGAAGGAGAACAAGAACCGGAAGAGGGTTTGGTAAAACCCTACAGAACAGAGAACGCACCCAGAGGAGGAATAAAATGTTATATTTATGTTTTTGTCAGTAAAACTGTTGACGGGGAAGGTATCAAATCAGCTCTATCCCTTAAAATGAGAAGATGAGGAGCAGTTTCAGGACTTAATACAACTAGAAAAGCCCTCAGAGAGCACGGATCTCCGCCAAGCAGCTCGTTCCCCTCCTAACTGGATCTACACCGTCACCATGGTGATCTGGATCAGCACCAAAATGTTATAGATTGTTCTTGGTATCTTTATACACCAACCATGAAACGTCAAAGTGAATCAGAGTTGATGCGTAAATGAGGCTGTAATTTTAAAATGTAATATTTGTTCCTTACCTCATTCTGAATCCGATCCAGATTAAATTTGCTGGTGAGGTAGAGGCACCCACCCTACATGACTGTGTCAAATTCCATAAACATCGGTCAATAATCAAATGAGATATTAAGGAAGAAATTCTCAACCTCCATTGACTCCAATGTTAACAAAAATTTCAAAGTGATCCAGAATCCAGGATCTCTTCTGGATCATCACCAACGTGTGATCATGTGTTCCCAACATTCCCAACATTTCCTGAACATTTCATCCAGATCCGTCCAAATGGTTTGTAGTCCTCTTGGTAACAGACGGACAGACAGACAGATGGAGGGACAGACAGACGGATGGAGGGACAGACATTGTTTTCTCTCTTTTGCTCTGTTTTCATTCAGCAATGTGAAGATCTTTGCAACTCCCCTCTACTCCGTCTCCACAACAATATTCTACAGTCAAACCCAACAATTAGAAGATTCATGTAATTCAGGACATTCAATGTAATTAGAATGTTAGAAGACAAGTGAAGGACTGAACTGAACACGCCTGGGATGTTGAAGACAAGGACAATCTCAATGCAGCTGACCCAGCAAATAATTGAACTTGCTAAAGTTCAATCTTAGCACAAGTGTACAATATACAAATTCTAGCATTGGGTCATATTGACGTTGGTACGGGCCCGCTCCATTCCAGATTAAAGCAAGAGCATTTTAATGGCATTTCCTTAAACTCCTCTCATGTCAGAGAAAGGGCTTGCAGGGCTGCTTATCTTTTTCTGACACCTCTTGCTGAGGAGAAACACACTTCATGACAGCAGGAAACACCCCGGAGGAACATTCTACATCCTTCTCATCCTCCTCACTTGTTCTCTGTATTTTTAAAACAGGGTGGGGGGGGGCTAGACAGGAAGAATAAGGAGGAATGGGATTAATAAGGCAGACAGAAATGGAGTGAATATAGCTTTAGAACTGAAGTCAAAGAGAGGAAAATGTATTGTTCTCATAAAGGAAGGATAAAACATTTGCATTTAAAATAGTCAATGCAGCTCTGCCCTCAGTCCCCTCAATCCCTGCATACCTGAATAAACACCTCCACAGATTAGTGACACCCACAGCCACTAGAGGGAGCTCAAACAACAATGGACTTTCAACGGAAACAAGACCGCAAGGGCTTTTTAGAAATGCTCCTCTTAGACAGGATGTCTGACTGTACTTGTACTGTAATACATGCTACTGTGTGACTGTACTTGTACTGTAATACATGCTACTGTTTAACTGTACTTGTACTGTAATACATGCTACTGTGTGACTGTACTTGTACTGTAATACATGCTACTGTTTAACTGTACTTGTACTGTAATGCATGCTACTGTTTGACTGTACTTGTACTGTAATACATACTACTGTTTAACTGTACTTGTACTGTAATACATGCTACTGTGTGACTGTACTTGTACTGTAATACATACTACTGTGTGACTGTACTTGTACTGTAATGCATGCTACTGTTTGACTGTACTTGTACTGTAATACATGCTACTGTGTGACTGTACTTGTACTGTAATACATACTACTGTGTGACTGTACTTGTACTGTAATGCATGCTACTGTTTGACTGTACTTGTACTGTAATACATGCTACTGTGTGGCTGTACTTGTACTGTAATACATGCTACTGTGTGACTGTACTTGTACTGTAATACATACTACTGTGTGACTGTACTTGTACTGTAATGCATGCTACTGTTTGACTGTACTCGTACTGTAATACATGCTACTGTGTGACTGTACTCGTACTGTAATACATGCTACTGTGTGACTGTACTTGTACTGTAATACATGCTACTGTGTGACTGTATTTGTACTGTAATACATGCTACGGTTTGACTGTACTTGTACTGTAATACATGCTACTGTGTGACTGTACTCGTACTGTAATACATGCTACTGTTTGACTGTACTTGTACTGTAATACATGCTACTGTTTGACTGTACTCGTACTGTAATACATGCTACTGTGTGACTGTACTTGTACTGTAATACATGCTACTGTTTGACTGTACTTGTACTGTAATACATGCTACTGTGTGACTGTACTTGCACTGTAATACATGCTACTGTGTGACTGTACTTGTACTGTAATACATGCTACTGTGTGACTGTACTTGTACTGTAATACATGCTACGGTTTGACTGTACTTGTACTGTAATACATGCTACTGTGTGACTGTACTCGTACTGTAATACATGCTACTGTTTGACTGTACTTGTACTGTAATACATGCTACGGTTTGACTGTACTTGTACTGTAATACATGCTACTGTGTGACTGTACTCGTACTGTAATACATGCTACGGTTTGACTGTACTTGTACTGTAATACATGCTACTGTGTGACTGTACTCGTACTGTAATACATGCTACTGTGTGACTGTATTTGTACTGTAATACATGCTACTGTGTGACTGTACTTGTACTGTAATACATGCTACTGTGTGACTGTACTCGTACTGTAATACATGCTACTGTGTGACTGTATTTGTACTGTAATACATGCTACTGTGTGACTGTACTTGTACTGTAATACATGCTACTGTGTGACTGTATTTGTACTGTAATACATGCTACTGTGTGACTGTACTTGTACTGTAATACATGCTACTGTGTGACTGTACTCGTACTGTTCCATTCCCTCACTAACTCTCCCTGTCTTCACCTCAGTCCTCCTGCAATCACTTCACTCCCATCACCTGTGTTCCTGTCATCACCTGCAACCTGTCAGCAATCATCCCGGACTCTATATATGCTCACCTCAGTCAACACGCCCCTGCCAGACTGTCAGTAATGTTTCCAGCTCCCCAGCACTTCAACCAGACCTCCTGTGTACCAACCCTGCCTGTTTCCCGGATTCTGCCTCTTCGCCTGCTCCTTGTGTTCCGTCTGCCTGCCTGCCTGGATTCCCCGGTTTGTGACCCCTGGCTGTCTCTCGGACTTTCCTTGTGCCTGCCCCCCCCCGCCCCGGATCTGTCTGCCTACCTGTCCTACCCGCCAATAAAAGGCTGTTTTTGTATTTCCGCTTGACTGCCTCGCATTTGGGTTCTTACCTGCCTTAGGCCCTGGCAGTAGTACATACTATTGTTTGCCTGTACTTGTACTGTTATGCATGTATTCATCACAGACAAAGAACTTTGGTTTAAATGTGTTTAATGGCAACACTGCTGCCGTTCCTGGGACTGAGTTCTGGTTCTCCTGCTCATCGTTCTGGTTCTGTGCTGCAGCGGGAGACTGGCGTTCAGAACAGGAAGAAGGTTTAGAGTCCGGGACTGTCACACTTCCATTGAATGGAACCGCTCAGTGCACTGGAGTACAGTTACACTTCTAATCATAGTATCCCACGTGGAATGAGAAAATTACACAATGCAAGTGGTTATAATGATTTCTGCATTTGTCCCTCATGAACTTCAGGGTCTAACGCAGGGGTCGGGAACCTTTCTGACTAAGAGAGCCATGAAAGCAAAATATTTGGACATTTATTTCAGTGAGAGCCATATAATATACTTTAAACGTGAATTCAACCAAATGTCAGTATAAGCGGTAAGCAGGTAATAAAACTAGTATAATAAGCCTCTGAACGTTACGGACTAACGTGAGCGGAGCCCAGAAAGCAGAACAGAGACGGTGCGATGGTTGAATTGATCATTTACGTCTGGAGCTGCACACAGGACGAGGGGGGGCTGGAGCCCAACGTAATAATACACAGCCGAGAGAAAACCAAAACGCAAGTGTTGCCCTCTTGAAGCAAACGCAGGGCCCCGTCTTTTTCACACATTTATTCCAAAAGAAGGTCCCAGGTAAGAATACATTAAAATAGTAGTAATCTGGAATTAAGGTGGAGCCAAACAAAGTCCACTCTGCCACCGTGCACACAGCTGGCCACACCCACCCCTAATGGCGGGATGACGGCCTACTTTTAAAGTGGCAGCCCAGGCTCAGGGCGGAACCGTGACAGCGTGCTTCCGCTCTGTGATTTTTCACAATAAAATGCCAGCCGTGCAAAATGCCCCTGCAACACAAGCTCTACTAACAGACGGCGACTGTCTGGTGCCGCAAAGAAAACGGAACATAAGATCCAGACACAAGTGAACAAGTTACTTACAACAAAAAACACGACACACAACCTGGGCGCGCAAACCAGCTGCGGTCGGCACGGGCAAGGCGAGTAAAAAATAAATAAATAATAAATTTTTTTTTTTTTTTATCTGAGCGCGAGCCATATGCGATCATCAAAAGAGCCATATATGGCTCACGAGCCATAGGTTCCCGACCCCTGGTCTAACGGATGAGAGAACATTTCATTTAAAAGGAGGCATATTGCTTACAGCTGAAAACATGCTTGCTAGAACGAATGCAGCGAGGCTCTTTTCATTCCTTTTCTCAGGGCTTGAATGAAAAATTATCCGAAAGCTGCTGGGATTGTTTTCAAGCAACTTTATTTGTCTAGGGGCGAAACGCATCACTTGTCACCGTGGCAACCCATACAAGAGGAGAGAAGCTTGTTTGGGCTGCGTCTGTCTATGCCGAGCTTTATCCCGCCACAGGCAGGGAAGTTCGTTTGTGACAGAAAAGCTTCAGCTGGAAGCCAAACAGCTAAAACTTTCAATCCATTCGAAAGTCGAGGAAGAGTCCGAGTCCCTCCATAGCGGCGTCGAGCTGCACCTGTCTGCTCGAGGGACCTGATGAGCCTGCTCAACGCAAACTGCAGACTTGAGCTTTTTGCGCTGAACTGGTGACCTGTCCAGACTGTTTCTTGCCGCCTGCCCAATGCCAGCTGAGACACGACAGTTTTGTAAGTAGTTCTAAAAAAGGAACCTACGGCGTTTCAACAGGAAACAAACAAGTCTGCATGCAACCCACTGAACTGGAGGGAACAGTAAGTTCCTTCGTTGAACGGTCTCTGTTGCAATGCCTTGAATTAAGTAAAAAAATAAGATTGATCCCCCCCCCCCCCCACACACACACACACACACACACACACACACACTTGTGTGGCAAACAGGCAACAGCCGTTGAAGCATTCGGTTGGAAAGCATAGGAAACACGGTAAAAATGTAAAAGAGCTGCTGTGCAATGTCTGACAAACAGGCAGCGTAGTTTTACAGACTGCTGAAGGGTACAAGGAGAGTAACCACGGGATTGTGTCCCTCTGGATTGAATAAAGGCAACCGATTCAGCATGTCTGAAGTGATGCGTTCAAAGACAGTGCCGCATTCAGGAACGTGTGCCTGCTGGCTGGGTAAAGTACCTGTGGATGAAGCGTGGAGTACTCACAGTTCTGCATAGTTTTCAATCAGTGGCTTTAGTGTGCAGTCAGAGTTCATCTGAGTAATTATAGGTTCACTGGCTGAACGACAACTCGTGCGCATCAATCTTCAGATGTGAGCATTTTAGATGAATCTGCAAATGTGTTTATCATTAATTCACCAATGAGTAGCAGTAGTTATGTCATGGTTCTTTTAATGCCATTTATCCTTCATAATCTTACTCAAGATATTCATAAAGTATGTGACAATCATAGATCTGTTATATGCTGACTAGACTGAAGAAGTGAACACTTTGTGTTGTCTGGAAGAGCTATCTGCTCAAGGTTGGAGTCTTCATGTCTGGGTGATTTACGCACGTACACATTCTTATCTGCTAATAAAACCAGCAGGGGGAGCTGTTTCTCTGAGAATGGAGGACGAAGCTAGCAGCAGCCATTCTCCCTTGCTGGGAGAGTCGAGGGCGTGGCTAGAGAGCAGCTCCATTCTCCCTTGCTGACAGAAAGAATACTAGTCTCGTTTCTTACCGTAAGTAAATGGTTATTGGGTTGAATCTTTGGGGCTTGGTTCTGATTTTCTCTCTTTTACAGTGTCACAAACCTGACAGAGCACAAGACTTGGCAGCACTGCACTGCACAGAAGTCCGAAGCATTCCGTCCTATTGACCACAGGGCATGGTTGAGTTCATAAGGGTGCCATATTTCTTTGTTGTATTTTTTTGTACGTAACTATAATTTCTCTATTATGTATTGTTGTATTGCATTGCATGCAATTGAGCCTAAGGTGGCTGCAGAAATAATCTGTTGAGATGGCAACATTTTAGAAAATCTAAAAGTTTCCAAGATTGTGGAACCTAGAATTCATTTTGAGAAGCAGTAGACGGACTCAGTCGGCCCATTTCCGTTAGATAGCTGCTGCCTTCGTCGAGACGCTCCCCGCTTCGTGCTCTACGAACCAATTGACTCAGTGTAGACAGAGTTTCGATTCGATGGCGTTACTGCCGTGCTGATATCAGCCCAAGCGTTGGTGATTCAGTCTTCCTTGTCAACCTGAGATAAGAATAGCTGACACAGTTTGGTCAAGCTTCCTTTGCTTTGCTGGTATCGCATGATTTGAGAGAGATGAAAGAAATATAACTTCCACAACCAGCAGTGGAAGACAAATTTCAGATAGAATTTCCTTTGTGAATGATTGATTTCTTTTTTGTATGCTTCTCTTCTTTACGTTTGAGTACGTTTCACTGTAAGGTTTTACAGTCACAGGCTCGCGACTCGCAAATAATTCTTGGTTTTTCCCCCTCTCTGTGAAGCCTCTGTAGTTTTTCTCTCGCTCTCGCTCTCTGTTTGCCCTCACTCATCCATTTTTTTTATGACTTGAGAGGCAGTGACCAATGAAAGACAAAAGGTAAAATGGATATGGATTTTTCTCACTCAGCCGCAACCATCCCCAAGATGATTAAGTAGTTCATCAGGCAGAAATATAGAACTCTTCCCAGCATGCTCATCGACCTGTCCTATAGATACATTAAAACGTCAGCAGGAAATCGTTCTAGAACCCACCGCACTACATCGACAGAGAACCTCTCCTGCTTGATTGCTAGTCCTATGGGTGTCTGAAGTGATTTGACTTTTGGTTGAGACACTTGAACTGCTCCTTGTTATATGGAACTTCTCTACATTGATGTTTTGCAAGTAGCTTAATGGAAACCCATACAGTGGTAAATTGTCCTGAGCTGTTTCACACCACACATGTAAAGCCCTGCTTATAATAACACCACAATAAATGTTCCTTTTGGGGATTTATAACTGATTGTAACAATCACAAGCATACGTAGATTCAAAAAAACAGGGACTTGTCCATGTTTGTAAATGTTAATATAGTATATATATAATATATATAGTAGCACTCACGCTCGCTACCACAATGGTAGGAGGTAGTGTTCAGTAAAAGCACCTAAATATTACATTAGTTAGTTCAACAATTCATTTCAGTGCATTCATATCAGGCTACAAAACAATACTTGTACTCATGTTTCTAAAACCTGTAGATTAGGAATCTGGATTTTTACTGCTGCTGCAGTCAAGTGCATTTTAAATTATTGGTTCATCAATTATTTTGTTCTTGGGTTCTATTTAAAAAGATTTCATATATTATCTTCGACACTTTTGAAACAGACACTCTACTAACTCTCCTAACTCTCCCTCCTATCACAAATTTTATCTTAGGAGGGAGAGTTAGTAGAGCGTGGTAGAGTTATTAGAGTTAGTAGAGAGTAAGTAGAGCATGACTAGAGAGTTAGTAGATTGTAAGTAGAGCATGAGTAGAGCATTAGTAGAGAGTTAGTAGAGCGTGTGTAGAGCACGAGTAGAGAGTTAGTAGAGCATTTGTAGAGTGTAAGTAGAGCATTAGTAGATAGTAAGTAGAGCGTTAGTGGGGAATTAGAGAGTTAGTAGCGTGTGAGTGGAGAGTTAGTAGAGTGTGCATAGAGAGTTAGTAGCACGTAAGTAGAGAGTTAGGGATAGTTAGTAGATAATGAGTACAGAGTTAGAGAGTAAGTAGAGAGTTAGTAGAGAGCGAGGAGAGTTAGTAGAGCATCCATAGAGAGTTAGTAAAGAGTTAGTGGAGAGTGAGTAGAGACAGGAGAATGCAGGAACTGAGTACAAGGGGACTTCAAGGAAGGTGATTCCGGGTAGTACTGCTCATAGTTTTCCTCTTTTTCTTCTCTTACCTTTCCTCCTCTGCAGTTTACTTGGAAATTTGAGTACTCCTTTGAAGAAGGACATGACATAGACCACATGTGTCAAACACAAGGCCCGGGGGACAAATGTGGCCCTCCAAGTCATTTTTTGTGGCACCCGAGAGCTGTGTGCAGATATTTTGTAAAATGCTGCATCTGTAACACATGTTCTTAACAGCCCACATTTGTTGGTTGTTCTGCAGTTCTGCTGCTCTGAACTGTGACAAAAGAGTTTTGAACAAAGTTAATGTCATAACTTGTGTTGGATTACATTTTTCTTTATTTAATATTATTTACTTGAATAACATTGATTATTGATTGATGTAGTAGTGTGGTTTCTTAACCTGATCAATTGAAATGATTTATGTTATAATAACAGCAATAATCTATCCATATATTTTTACAACTATACAATTGAATATGCAATGTTTGTAACTTAAGTAGTGAACTGATCAAACGGAACAATTCAGCAACATGTCAATAACAATAGCAACACGCTGCAGTCAGGAAATCAATAATCTGCTGGAGGTGACTATTGAAAGTTATTTGAACCTTTTTGTTTTTGTTGTTGATCATCGCAGGGCCACACAAAGGACAAGCAACTACATATGGATCAGGATCAGCACTGGACAGCTCCATAGGTAGCCGGCGACATATGGAGCTCAGGATCAGCACTGGACAGCTCCATAGGTAGCCGGCTACATCTGGAGCTGTCCAGTGCTGATCCTGAAGGTGAACTTCAGCACTGGACAGCTCCAGATGTGGGGTCAATGCCGTCTTTTCTGCGGCATTGACGCGGGGAATGTTCTTTATCTTGCCCACTTCGGTTGTTTTTTTTGTCCATGACAAGACAAGGTGGTGGCTTTTTGGTTTTGCTTTGATTTTGTATCGATTATCTTTGTTCCTGCGTGATGATTGCATTTGAATGGAACTTTTCCACATTATTAGATGTTAATTTATTCCCATCACAAACTTTGGCTCATATTTATGATTTTTCTCATTTACAGTATGACTTTATTTATCTCTAACAATTTTTTAAGTTACAACCTAACCTACAAGCGTCTTTGAGTTTCCAGAAAAGCGCTATATAAATAAAATGCATTATTTTCAGAAAGTGATATTAAAACTGAATATTTTATTGTAATTACTGTTATTTAACTAAAGAGTTGAATAAAAAATAAATAGTTATTTAACAGCATGTTAAGGTTTACTTACATTTATTTTACATTAAATGACATTACATTTAGTTACATTTTTACTGTGTTACGTTTACATTTGGCTTTCGGAGGGCAAACATAATGCTAATGTGGCCCTTGGAGAAAATGAGTTTGACACCCCTGACATAGACGCTCCGCAGATAAGCAAACAGAAGAGGTCGGAGGTCGAGGATGGCGACATGCCACCCAAACAGTATTTGGAACACGAAGCGACACGAGGCTATTGCAGGATAGCCAACATGCATCTGTTGAAATGTCTGAGAAGACTCCTCAGTCAGTGCTCTGAGCTGGGTCGAGGAAACTCTTTAGCTGCTCCTCTGGCTCTGATAAATATCCTCAAGCTCCAGTCTGGCACCAACAATAAAGACCTAGTAGGCTCAGTCGCCACACTGGAGGAGAACAATGGAACTCAGTGAGTGGAGCTCGTTGGTTCTTTGCTTTTCTTTCTGTTACGGACTAACATCAGCGGACCCCAGAAAGCAGAGGATGGAGACGGTAGTAGCAGTTGAATTCTCTTTTACTGAGGAACTCGACATGCAAAAACCAGCCTGGAGCTGCACACAGGATGAGGGTCGGCTGGAGCCCGAGGTAATCTATGCAACAGAAATACACAGCCGAGAGAAGAACCAAGAAGCAAGCTCTACCAACAAGCGGCGACTGGCTGGTGTCGCAAAGAAAATGGAACATAAGACACAGCCACACGTGAACAATCCAATCACAACAAACAAAACAAAAGATAACTTTGATTATTGATCGATGTAGTCGTGTGGTTTCTTAACCTGATCAATTAAAATGTCGATGATTTATGGAGACTTTCAACGGAAACAAGCCCGCAAGGGCTTTTTTGAAATGCTCCTCTTAGACAGGATGTTTGACTTTATTTGTACTGTAATACATGCTAGTGTTTGACTGTACTTGTACTGTAATACATGCTAATGTATGACTGTACTTGTACTCTAACATTCTATCTAATAAATATATTCATCATCATCATCATCAAAACACAACCTGGCGAACGGACTGGCTGCGGTTGTCACGGGCGAGACGGGAACAGAGACGGGAAGTGGGCTAGAGACGGACAGCAGAACCAGGCAAAAAACCAAACAATAATCCGCCAGGGAAAAGTGGGCGGAGCAGAGGTTATGAGGGCCGGTGGCGATTGTGAAAATCCGTCTCAGGTGTGTCTGGGGTGACCGCAGCCAATCAGTACGCCGCAGGTCCTGGGTTGGGAAACAGGCAATTAACCAGCACAACAACATGACCCTCACTTTGGATTGCTTCCTTGTGTAACCGTTCATCCCTCATCACCTTTAATCATTTGCTTTGATCGATTCTAACTCGTTGCTCTCATTTCTCCGTAGCATCATGACTCCAGTGCAATGCGTGGCCCAGGAGACCATACGGAGGAACGGGCATCGCATAGGCGAGGCTGACCGCACCCAGGTTCAGGTCAGGTGTTCTGTGTGAGGTTTGAAGCATCCCACCTTCATATCTTGGAGTCTAATAGCCAAGACCATTTGTGTCCCGAAACACACCTGTGACTCTAACTAATAAAAACGTCTGCTTCGCTTCAGACGTCTGAGGAGACTCCTCCGTGGCCTGTGCTGGTTGAGCCCAGAAGAACTATGTGACTGCGCCTAATCCTCAGGTTCAGATACAGATCCTAGAACCTGAGTCTGAGACCGACAGTGCAGAATCAGTGGACACTGATCCTGAACCCCTGAGAGTCACTCTCGTGCGCTGACCTCTCATTCTCTCGTGGTTGCTTTAGAGTAGACGGATGCAGCAGAAGGTGAGGAAATGGTTCACGAGAGCCATCCCAGTGTGGAGGAGGAGGAGCCTCTCAGCCAGCCTCCCAGTGTGGAGGAGGAGGAGCCTCTCAGCCAGCCTCCCAGTGTGGAGGAGGAGGAGGAGCCTCTCAGCCAGCCTCCCAGTGTGGAGGAGAGGAGCCTCTCAGCCAGCCTCCCAGTGTGGAGGAGGAGGAGGAGCCTCTCAGCCAGCCTCCCAGTGTGGAGGAGAGGAGCCTCTCAGCCAGCCTCCCAGTGTGGAGGAGGAGGAGCCTCTCAGCCAGCCTCCCAGTGTGGAGGAGGAGGAGGAGCCTCTCAGCCAGCCTCCCAGTGTGGAGGAGAGGAGCCTCTCAGCCAGCCTCCCAGTGTGGAGGAGGAGGAGGAGCCTCTCAGCCAGCCTCCCAGTGTGGAGGAGAGGAGCCTCTCAGCCAGCCTCCCAGTGTGGAGGAGAGGAGCCTCTCAGCCAGCCTCCCAGTGTGGAGGAGGAGGAGGAGCCTCTCAGCCAGCCTCCCAGTGTGGAGGAGAGGAGCCTCTCAGCCAGCCTCCCAGTGTGGAGGAGGAGGAGCCTCTCAGCCAGCCTCCCAGTGTGGAGGAGGAGGAGGAGCCTCTCAGCCAGCCTCCCAGTGTGGAGGAGGAGGAGGAGCCTCTCAGCCAGCCTCCCAGTGGAGGAGGAGGAGGAGCCTCTCAGCCAGCCTCCCAGTGGAGGAGGAGGAGCCTCTCAGCCAGCCTCCCAGTGTGGAGGAGGAGGAGGAGCCTCTCAGCCAGCCTCCCAGTGGAGGAGGAGGAGGAGCCTCTCAGCCAGCCTCCCAGTGTGGAGGAGGAGGAGCCTCTCAGCCAGCCTCCCAGTGTGGAGGAGGAGGAGCCTCTCAGCCAGCCTCCCAGTGGAGGAGGAGGAGGAGCCTCTCAGCCAGCCTCCCAGTGGAGGAGGAGGAGCCTCTCAGCCAGCCTCCCAGTGTGGAGGAGGAGGAGGAGCCTCTCAGCCAGCCTCCCAGTGTGGAGGAGAGGAGCCTCTCAGCCAGCCTCCCAGTGTGGAGGAGGAGGAGGAGCCTCTCAGCCAGCCTCCCAGTGGAGGAGGAGGAGCCTCTCAGCCAGCCTCCCAGTGTGGAGGAGGAGGAGGAGCCTCTTAGCCAGCCTCCCAGTGGAGGAGGAGGAGGAGCCTCTCAGCCAGCCTCCCAGTGGAGGAGGAGGAGCCTCTCAGCCAGCCTCCCAGTGTGGAGGAGGAGGAGGAGCCTCTCAGCCAGCCTCCCAGTGGAGGAGGAGGAGCCTCTCAGCCAGCCTCCCAGTGGAGGAGGAGGAGCCTCTCAGCCAGCCTCCCAGTGGAGGAGGAGGAGCCTCTCAGCCAGCCTCCCAGTGGAGGAGGAGGAGGAGCCTCTCAGCCAGCCTCCCAGTGGAGGAGGAGGAGCCTCTCAGCCAGCCTCCCAGTTGCAGAGAACTGAATGAAAGTAGATTTCAGTTTCAAGCATCTGAAATGCTGCACACATCTTCGGCTTGCAAAGGGACGTTGAAGACGAAGGAGGCTGGCTACAACCTTCGTCTGGTGGCTAGCGGACGGGCTAGCGGACGGGCTAGCGGCCCCGTCCGCTAGCCCGTCCGCTAGCCCGTCCGCTAGCCCGTCCGCTAGCCCGCGCGTGCCGCGCCGCGGGCTGCATTGTGTTACTACGTTTGGTGCAGGCACTCATGGCTTCCAAATGTTGGTGATCCTGAATTTCTCTTTGGCACCACCAGGAGATCCACGTTTCTACTTGATGCCTGGTTCAAACGCTGACACAGACGCCATAAAGTCAACATTTGAATCTCCAGCCATGTATTTAATTGCCATGACACACATGGATGTATTGCTTGCTTCGTAGTAAAAGCTATTCTGGTGGGGGGGGGGGGGCTTGTATGCTGTTGATTGTAGACCGACAATGTACATCTTCTCATTTACCCCTTTAAATATACTCAACACAATGCCTTCTTGTTTTGTTAATCTGTCTGAATTAAATATGTCTCAGCTGGACAGATCGACTGCAGGGCGAGCTAGGTTGACTTTTAACAAAGGAGAGAGAGAGAGAGAGGAAGCCACACAATCGTATGCTGGCTGTTTCCAATGAGATTGAGGAACTGAGGTAGAAATTAATTGGGGTCTCAAATTATCGCATTAATTGCGATTAATTAATTACAGTCCTATTTATCGCATTATGTTTTTTAATCGTGTTAATCTAATTTTTAATCTCTAACTTTACTGCTTCTGTATTTCCTTTTTATAAACTCCTTTTATGCGTTGGGCTTTTTGTGCCCGACTTGTCGGGGGTGGAATAATCAGTGACACCCTGAAGTGGACACTGATTAGGTGTCATTGCTTTGGGCTTGTTTAGCACAAGCTGATAGGCTCCCATCGTAGGTGGGCGGGACAAGGTGAGGAGCGGTGAGCAATCAGGATCGACAGTTGTGAGTTGGCCGCTAACATTAGCAGAGAAGACAGCAGCTTAGCGAGCCGTAGCAAAGCTCTTCACCAAACGACCGACACAAATGTCCTCGCCAAGTGGACAGCGATGACCTGCAGGCCGGTAAGCATGGTGGAAGACGAGGGGTTAACAGGAAGTGCTGCAACCGGCGTGCAGTGATGCGTCGTACAAGCCTCCGAGCAGGAAGAGGGCGATGAACAAAAGCAGAAAGAACAAAGACATTCTGTAAACATCTGTTGGAAGGAATCTCCTTCTGGGATTAATCAAGTTTTCTGATTCAAATCATACAATAATAGACTTTATAAAACTACTGTTTGTTATATATTAATCCTTTGCTCTGCCACAATAATGTAATGAATTTAAATGAAAATACATAAAATCTCTGCTATTTTTAGGTGATGTTGAAAAAATGATTAATTAGATTAATTAATTACAGATCATAATTAATCACACACATTTTTTAAGCAGCACTAGAAATTAAATGACATGAAATCCATTCTAGCCAATTATGAGTATATTTAAATATGTTGACTTATTTATAAACTTTTATATGAAAATAATTGTCGTCCAACACCAGATAGCACGGCAGTCTCGTGATATAGAGCAACATGTCAACAAGATTATTCAAGGCATAACACGTTGATTATAAAAGTCAGTGTCTGTCAGATCCAGACTTTATTATTATTGATGTCAAATTGGATCCAAGCCATGTTTGACGGAAGTTTGAAATGCATGTCAGATCTGAATCTGTCTGTGTTTTCTGCTGAGGCCCGATGTCATCGGGCTTATTGTGCCACTCATAATGCAACGCAGCAATGATGTCAGAGCCACCTTAACGGAGATGTATCGTAGCATGCTGCTACGGAGGACGAGCGAGGGAGAGAGGGAGCGTCCCTGAGCAGATGCTGGAATAAACGATCTGCTCGGCCACTTGACAGATCAGGAGTTTGGAGGGGAAGATGATGCATCTCCATTTCACAGGCTGCGTGCTGATGCATCATTCCAGCAGCAGCCCACGCTGATGTCTGGACACACAGAGCGGACGCCATGACGGGCTGCAGCTTAACTTATTACTATCACCACATTATTTCAATAACAGCGACAAACCGTTGAAATCGAACTCCATTCGAGTAGAACTAAATTATATCGGCATATTTTTGTGGAGCCAGCATCCATCTGCTGTCCTGGACTTTATCGGTGCCGTTAATCAGTCAGCAGCACGAGTGGTGAAGAGCGCTGGAGAGAAGATCCACTGAAACACTCTGTGGCTCGGAGGAGGAGGAGGAGGAGCCCCTCTCTGGACCGCTGCGGTGAATAAACGCGACCTCTCCTCTGACAGAAACACAGAATCTCACGCAACTTAATTTAAGATTGCGGGGCTGGAGGCCAATGTCAAGCCCGTGAATGTCTGCATGCGCTCCCGCCTCATCGCCATTCCATCGACGATGGCGTAATAATCATTGGGATGAACAAAGGCAGGCTGGTCGGGTCCCATCATGTCAACCTTCAACAGTGTTGCTTTCATTCTCACACTTTGTCTGACTGACAATTCTATCAGTTCAATTATAGACAAGATGCCCTGTAATCTCTGCGCTGTGTCCGAACGTCCTCTCCTTGTCAAATCCATTGTTAGCCGGAGAGAATGAGGGTTACGCTCTGGGTCGGACAGCCCAACACCTCGCCGTGCTGATGCCGGTGCTTTGGGTTCTGCTGTGGCTGTGAGCTCACACAAACGCTGAACAATCCCCCACGACATCCACGCATTCATTTAAATGAAAAAAGCACAGAAATGTGAACATTACTCTTAATGACAAAAGCTGAAGTATATAAGAACAAGAACAACCATTTAAATTAAATTCAATGGTTTGAGGCCATTCTACAAATAAACAGCAAAAGTAAATCAAGTCTGGTTATTTGGAGCGTCGTCATCTAGCTGCCTAGCCGGTGAAACCACTTCAGGGCGAGGACAGCATAGCGAGCTCCCTCTCAATGGTCAACATGGCTAAACTGTTAGCCTGCCCTGAGACACGGCGGACCGCAGGGAGTATTTAATTATCGGCCTCTGGTGGAAGAGAATCCAAACAATGCTATTAAAATATATTCCCGCTGCTGTGCGAGTAGCCGGAGTGTACAGCACGCCAGAGATGGGTCAAACCATGTTCTTCTCAGACGGGGGTAGGTGGGCAAAAAGGGAAACAATGAGTTTTAATTTTTACGTATATTTTGTGTTAAAAGTTAAGCTTAATGTAATAGTCAACAATTTCGTTAAAAATAATGGGGAAATATTTTTTTTTTCATTCCATTTTCTAACCGCTTATTCCGCTATCGGGTCGCGGGCCAAGCCGGAGCCAATCCCAGCAGTCAATGGGCGAGAGGCAGGGCTACACCCTGGACAAGCCGCCAGTTCATCGCAGGGCAACACAGAGACGGACAACCAGCCACACACACACTCACACCTACGGGCAATTTAGTGTCACCAATCAGCCTAGGCTGCACGTCTTTGGAGGTGGGAGGAAGCCGGAGAACCCGGAGAGAACCCACGCAGACACGGGGAGAACATGCAAACTCCTCACGGAATGGCCACAAGCCGGAGACGAACCCACGACCATCTCGCTGTGGGGCAACAGTGCTTACCCCTGCGCCACCGAGCCGCCTGGGCAAATATTAGGTAAAGTAAATTAAGGGTCGCTCGGGACAACATACCCGGTTGCCCCCCCCCCCCCCCCCCTGTCGATGGGCTTGTACATATTGCTTATGTTTTTAAATATTTAGATTGTGGAAATTTAAATAACTTTACAACATTTGACGATTAAATAAAGTGTATTGTAGTCAAATCATAGATGTTTTATTTCAAAGAGTTCAAACCAAAATGTGTTGAAGTGTAAAATCTGATATCATGATTGATCACCGAGGTTCATAATGATCACAGATTTCTAATTTCTTTGCACGTTTCAGGAGTTCATCACATGGATAACACAAAGCATCAAATAACACAAATCTGTTTCATGCATTTGATTATTTTTGTATTTAATGAGAAGCTTTAACATTAAGTATTCCTTCATGTCAGACAAGCCATTTTCCTTTTAACAAGACAGTGGACAGACAGAAGAGCCGGACAGTGAACTTCCTCCGCATGTCTTCCTTTATGTAAACATTTTATTCATATAGGCGGGGCTTCACGCCCAGGGCGTGGCCATATGTCCGTTCAACAGAGACAGGAAGTCGTTGTATCGGCCGCTTGAACAAGTTGCGTCTGAAACTTGTGCTTGAGCAGAACGGAGCGGCGAGATGCGGCTCGTTCCCACGACACCTTTCAGACCTCGATGATACGTTCACTCGTTTCATTTCCGTCCTCATTTTGTTTGTTTGTTTGTTTGTTTGTAACAGCTCTGTCGTTGACGCTTTGCTCATTGTGGATTGTAATCGTGGAATAGAAATGATCATGTGACTTTGAGCAGACGGGCGGTGCTCACCGCTGCGTGCAGTATTAGGTCCTTCTTTATGTATCCTTTACACTGCCTCTGTCAGAGCCCCGCCCCCAGGCCCGCCCCCAGGCCCGCCCCCAGCCTGCACACTCACCGACCCAGCTCTGCAGATTCATTTGGCCAAAGTCGCAACTTCTCTCCACTGAGACTTCACAACTTTAAATTAGTCGGGATCTGATCAAATTACTTTGATTAAGGACTCTTTTGAAACTTCTCAAAGTTGTTTAAGAAGTTGTTTTAGACACTTTGTGCAGAGCAGCTCCTTGTGACTCCTCCCTCCTTGCAGTTCACCAGCTTGAACAGCGGTAAAGACAACTACATCTGTTTTCCACACAATCATTAAATCTCTCCAGCACGGTTATAATGGCGTCGTCGCCACATGAATGGGTGAGAACTGGCGAGGGCAGTCTGATGGTTTGTTATGAAGGCCTTTAATTTGACACACACACACACACCTCTGTGCCAAACAGACACAATAAGAAGAACGCTCACACTCCCATTAAACACTAATCTTCACCCAGACCATCTCTCTAAATATCAGCTCCTTCATTTGGTTCTCATTTCGCTGTCTGACTCAATGATTCTATACCCCCATCACACCTTAAGCCCTGCAAGGCTCCCTCCTTCCTGCAGCCGCCGGTCTAAACCTTTAATAAGCACAAATCCATGAATCACGCTTCATCCATATCGCTGGCTAGTGCCTCCTCGAGTGGCTCTCCCTGTCTGAAATGTGGATGGAGCAGGGAGACGGCCAAAAGACAGACTGAAGGCGTCTTTTGAATGAGATTCAAACAGTCTCGTAGTTTGTCTCCAGCTCGTCCCGCCGGGGGTCGTCACAGCAAATGAACCTCCTCGTCGATCGCATGCTTAAATCTGGCAACGCTTTACCCGGATGCCATTCCTGAAGTAACCCTCTCCATTTACCCAGGCTCGGGACCGGATCAAGGGAGAAACTGCCAATGCTACGTTAGCTCCTGCTAACCGCACAACCCGCAGTACCATGAGGCTGCAATTTGATAGACAGACTGTGTTGTTTTAATATTCAGTCACTCAGAGTACTGAGTACAACTACACAGAGTGTTTAGTGGGGGCTTTTTACTTTTATTTTTGCTTGACTTAAGACTTAAGCCGACGTTTTGCTAATTCCATCAGCTGGAAAATAAAATGTTCCATTAATTAGAATAATTAATAGTGGCACAAACAGCTTCACACACAAAAGGGTGTTTGGAGATTTTAGAGCCCACAAATCCTGAAGGTTGACTCCAATGAATGAAATGTCTTCTTCTTAGTGTGCTGGACGGAAAAAGGTGGTATGTGTGTGTGGGCGTGTGTGTGTGTGTGTGTGTATTTGAGGCTTTATGGAATTATTCAATGTCAGGACGGTGTCCGAAAGGGATAAATGTAAACTGCTCTGGCGCGGTTCAGGTTCAGGAGGATGATTTGTGGTTTTACAAATAGCTTGAGAGCTGATCTTCGTCCAACGTTCATCAGAACACATACAGAACTGAATAATTACAATATATAATAGGGTTAAAGAATGTATATGTGGAGCATACAGAAGTGTGACGTTCACCTCACACTCTTAGGGGTCCCTTATGAAGCTGGGAAAGATGCCTGATCTTTCATTAAAAGTGATTTCATTCAGATCCCCATAGCTGGCATCCATAAAATGAAATCATAAATAAATTTAAAAAAAACGAAACAAAGAACTGAAAAACAATAAGTGACAAAACAACCCTCTTACATAAAGGCACAAGAGCGTCTTCAGAGACCAACGTGAGAAACATAAAACTAGAGAGCAGCGTTCAATGGCGTTGAGCAATATAACAGCATCCTGGGCAAACAAACAAAAAAGAGATTTTACTTTCAAAGGGAAGTGTAGATACGGGCTTGGTGTTCCCTGGGGGAACCACCTTGACTCACAAACAGCATATCAGACTAAAAAGGAGCCATCTATTCCTCCCTGATACCCCCAGTTGTGAAGCACATCCAGGCTCTCCATAAAAAGTTTACACAATAACGTGTCGTGCACGCCGTTTGAATATCGGGCGTGTCGCATGTTATAGTTCAACAAGCTATTCAGCCGTTTCCACAATATCTACACAGGATTTCTGTTTGCGTGTGGAAAATGCATTCCCTGCCACCTGAAGCCACTCAGCACTTCTCCGGCCCACAGTAATCTATTACTCCGTAATCTAATCTATTCCTCAGAAATCTATTACTCACTGAGTAATAGATTTCTGAGTAAAGCTCAGACTGGGAGAAGAGCCATCAGTCGGCTGTAGCCTGATGCTAACTTACTGCTCCTCTCTTCAGAAGCTCCGGTCGTGCTGCCTCTGTCCTGTTCATACGAGCAGCATTTATTCCTCGGCCGAGCGCGAAACTCAAATCAATGTTAGCAATTTAAAATAACAGAAAAAAGAAACAAACAGCCAAAATGATAGAATAAACAGTATTACTGTAATATAAAATGTGGATTTATTATGAGATTAACTTTGAGACAGACGATAGCGCTAGCAGCGGTGTGCTGTGTGGAGGAGGAGGAGGGAGGGGGGATGAAGAATGAGGGAGGAGGCGAGTTGGACGGTGCGTAGACACTTTATAGCAAGCAAGCATCTGCTTTATGAATAAATAGGCTTCACTCTGACCTGGGGCAGCGATTTCTATAAATCTGGTTGACAGACGAGTATGCAGGGGCTGACTTGTCCATCAAAGTGTCTGTTTAAATACATTTAATTTAGTAGCAGCTGATGCATTTGACATAGACGAACTGGGCCATGTTTCATAGTTTACTGTGGCCTGAACCTTCCAAAGGCTGAGAGGCAGGATGTCAGTTTGGGTCTTGTCATCTGATTTTGATCATTTGTGCTTCTCGTATTTCCTCACATTCAGTGGGCGTGCAGAGCGCAGCAGACACACCTGCGACCCATATTCAGACTACTTAAAATTACTGCTCACCTGGCCACCAGTCACCGGATTATGCTTTTGTCTCTCGGGCCTTCCCTGTGATATTGATGTATCACAGGGAAGGTACAGCTACCAGCTAACGTTAGCAGCGAAGACGTTAGCAGCTTAGCGAGCCGTAGCAAATCTCTTCACCAGACTACACTGGAGGAGACACCCCGCTATGAGCAAGTCTTTGACCAACACGCTGACAAATGTCCTCGCCAGGTGGATAACGATGACCTGCAGGCCGATAAACATGGTGGAAGACGAGGGGTTAACAGGAAGTGCTGCGTCCAGTGACTCATCATACGAGCCTCCGAGCAGGAAGACCGTGATGAACCAAACCAGAAAGAACAAAGACATGCTGTAAACACAGCAGAATTTAAATGATAGGACTGCATCTGTTATAATGAATGTAACTCTGGGATTAATAAAGTTTTCTGATTCAAATCATACAATAATAGACTTTATAAAGCTACTGTTTTTTATATATTAATCTTTTTCGCAATAAGGTAATGAATTTAAATGAAAATACCTCAAGTTGAGGGCTTTTCTCTACTATTTTTTAGGTGAGATTAAACAAGAGATACCTGCAGATACCTGTCAACCCGTTTTCACTGCCAGCCGTACTCAGGACCCGTTAAGCCGTACAACTCAACTGGCGCCCGCATGTAGGACCTGGGGTGTATAATCACATTTGAAAAGTGGCAGAAATGCTGCACACGTGTTGACGACCACAACGGAAGTGTAAAGTGAGAAGTCAGTCTGCTAGCTGCGAATAGATTCGATAACATTTGCTTTTGCGGCTTCGTTTTTAATTTTTCCAGTATTTTCAGAATCGCTGCTTTATTTTAGATTTTCCCGTATTTACAGATTTCCCCATACTTATTTCCGTACTGCTCAAAAGTCTGATTTTCCCTTACGAAAATATGGCAAAACCATATTAGTTGACAGGAATGATTACAGATCATAATTAATTAATCTCTGAAATGTTTTAATTGCTTGACACCACTAATTATTGGACGCTCAGCCCCTCCGCCCTTCCCGATTACCGTTGCTGACGTTTTGTGTTTGACATTATTAATAACTGAACTTTTTTTCATCTCTGTCTCTGCAGTTTGGGGTCCTCTTTCCTGTCAGCTTCGAAGCGGACCGTGACACAGGATCTCAGAAAAATGCTTAAAGTTGTTACCATGAAACTGACAGAAAGCATTTCAGTGTTTTCCTCAGATGCAGAAGACTTGGTTTTACTGGCACTCCTTGTCACTTCTTATTAAATCGCTGCTTATTCAGGTGGCTGAGTATCAATTAAATCAATTAATTGTTGCTTGGAAGTCATTAGTTTCACAAAAACTCTCCCAAGAAAACAATCATTGTTGGAGCTGCTTCATTAGCTGCCTAAAAGTCTGGGCTCGCTTTACGTCTATCATGTCCTGTTTAGGTAAAAACGCATCAGCCAATGACATGGCAAGCCTGTCCATAAAGCATCAGGTTGATGTGCAGGGGATCAGTCATCAGCAGCCAGATATGATGTGTGATGTTTGCTTCACTTGGGCTTCGTCAGTATCGGTGAGATGGAGTCGCAGGTCTTCTTCCTGCTTCCTCCACTTCCTCCACTTCCTCCACTCAATCATTAATCTGGGATTCTCTTGCCGCTGCTCTATTCCTGTGTTCTGCTGCGGGACTGACAGCCTTGAGTTGGAAATACGCTTCATCAGCATGTCTCTTAACAGATGGCAATTTGGGGTCCTGATACACGATAATATTTTGTTGAAGCACAGCACCGGTACGTATCACTCGTAACGCTCCGACAATCCACCAGGCGGTGTGTCTTCGTCGCTTACCAAAGTTGTACTAAAACATTTTGACCGATTTTTCAACGCCGTGTCCCACATAAAATCGGTTCGAGGTCAGTAAGCTAAACCAGGATTAATACATAAGGCGCACCGGTTATAAGGCGCCTCATGGTCCGAAAACTACGGTATGTGTGTATACATATTAGCATGGTCTCAGGACATATTAGCATGGTCTGAGGACATATTAACATAGTCTCAGGACATATTAGCATGGTCTGAGGACATATTAGCATGGTCTCAGGACATATTAGCATGGTCTGAGGACATATTAGCATGGTCTCAGGACATATTAGCATGGTCTGAGGACATATTAACATGGTCTTAGGACATATTAGCATGGTCTGAGGACATATTAACATGGTCTCAGGACATATTAGCATGGTCTGAGGCAGTGGCGTCGTTAGGCCTACTTAAGCCCCCCTAAACAATTTTGGGTTGTTTTATAAAAATATTTTCTTTTTTTTTCTTTTTTTTTTTTGTTCAGTGACCAAAAAATGGCAACATATTCTATTAAAACCGCCAGAATATATGTTTAAAAAAATGCAACCTGTCATTATTGACTTAAATCCGATCATGAATCTGTTTCCCCTCACTTCATGGCGTAAGGTAGTGAACCCGTTCCACCTGTTCCTATAGAGAATGCCCACATCACTGAAACTCCAGTCCACGTTTTCCCTGTGACCGCTAATTGTCGGTCCCTGCAGCGTGTTTGACGCACAAGGAGCATAATAGAAGAGCTTTAGGAGAAGAACGTGAACGGATGGATGAAGAATGGATATAAGAAAGTTTTTAAAGAAAGTAAGTTTATCACTGCTGGTAGTAACATTTAGTTAGTGTGTGACACACTTAAGGGAAACGCACAGATGCATTTGGAGCTGTATGAGAAAACCACAGCCTTGTGCCACGCCCACAGCCTCCCTGAATCAGGTGCAGAGACCTGCAGAACCTGGAGGAACCTGCAGGTTCACGCACTGAATAGAACAGCTCAGACAAGAGAGTTACTTTTCCCTTGCGTGGATAGGATGATAGCTTGAGTTCAGATTCTGCAGTAGATGCAGAGCTACTAAAAGGCATCCAGCATGCAGGCCTGAATGTGAGAACCTCTTGAGTGAATCACAATTAAATGAACTCTCAAAACACTCCAGCCTGAAAACAGAGGAGGTTCTGGTGACCTGAAACAGAGGCTGGATGTTCTCCCAAAGATATATTGTCTGTTCACAACCTCCTTGATTCAGACATGTTTCCCTCTCTGAAGGTTCTACCCAAGTTGCCCTAACGGTGCCCGTAAGCAGCTGCTCATGTGAAAGGTCCTTTAGTGCACTACGTTGGTTGCACTGTGTCGGTTGCACTGCGTCGGTTGCATTCCTGGCTGCGTCAAACAACGGGTCAGAAAATACCTCACAGTCTTGCAGTCATTGAAAAAGACGAGCTTCAGAATCACGGAGTGATCGACTCTTAGAAACAGACGCGTTCTTTAATGCTTCCATCCATCAAGTAACTTGTAATTGTAGCCATTTTTTTCTTGTTAATGCTGTAAACATCCTGTTACTGTCTAAAACTGTTTGTTGTTGTACTGTATTAAAAACAGACAGAAATAATAATAATGTATAATTTCTCAGTCCTTGTTAGCCGTTTGTGAGGTTTTGTGCTCGTACGCTACATTTGCTCACATCTTGTGCATCGCCTGGGGGCTAAGCCCCCCCTGTCCTTAAAACCTAGTGACGCCTCTGGTCTGAGGACATATTAACATGGTCTGAGGACATATTAGCATGGTCTCAGGACATATTAGCATGGTCTGAGGACATATTAACATGGTCTTAGGACATATTAGCATGGTCTCAGGACAAGCCTTTGCATCGCAGCTATTGTGAGGGAACCTTGATAATGGCCATTAGTTAGCGATAGCATCCTTAACATGGCAGCACACAGTGACACTCAATGTCTCCTGCTCTTCTGCCACTTCACAACATATTGAAAGGCGGGACATGTCTTTTCTACCAATGGACACACACAGAGGTGAAACTACAAGGGCAGACATTTGGACCAGGTAGATGAGATGGAATGGATATAAATTGAGCTCATGCGGCCATTTTTTATTGTCATTTTTTGCTTTGTCTTACTTCATTTATTCCTTGATCACTTGATCATCAATAACTTAATTTTGTAAATGCTTATTTTGAGTTTCTCCTCCAGTTCTCTGAGGTTTGACGCTGTGGGATTTTCTGCGCCAGTGTATGTAGAAATATTATTCATATCATGTCCACATTCTCCCTCCACCTGTCGTGACACTGCTAACCAATGTCTGCATTGCTTCCTGCTCTTCTGCCCCACGACCATCCTGGCATCAATAAGCCTGGGCTTTGGTGCAGGATGCTTGAGGTAGTTGAGATAGAGATACGTAGATAGTCAACACTCCCTGATATTTATAAATGAACATCTGATGAGGGCGGAGCTTAGAATTTCATCGATGTAGGTATCTATTTTAAAAGCCAGTCTTTTTCCACAGCCTGTTTGGATTTGGTCTGCCGCACCCTGCAGTGATGGCCAGGCAGGAACAACTCATCACAAAGGCAGCTTTGTTGAAACAGACTTCAGTTCTGCTTCCTGTCTGTGCTGCAGCCTTTGCTTATCGGCATTCGTACGTCTCTTTTTATCTTGCAAGCCATTTAGAGAACAGTTCCATTGCGACCAATCGAACAGGCGAGTGCTCTCTCCATCAGTCAAACAGGAGCGTGGCCAATTATTGTGAATTGTTTATAGAGAGCTGGTGTGTGTGTGTGTGTGGGGGGGGGGGGTAACTCTGCTCAAGACTAACAAACAAAAACACATACATGAATTAAAACAATAAATATGTGAATTGTTTGCTGAGATTTAAAATAAATAAAATACATGTTATTTTGCATTTTGTAAGGAAAAATACAACGGTTTGTAAGGTTTGTATGTAGTCTAAATTCTAAAATGAGTAGGTCAATCACATGTCATGGAGCCTGATTATGCAGGGAGAGGGGGGCCCTCCCCCCACACAATCATGGCAGGCAGGTTTTTCTAAAGACATTAGAAGACCGCAAGGGCTTTTTTGAAATGCTCCTCTTAGACAGGAAGTTGGACTGTATTTGTACTGTAGTACATTCTACTGTGCGACTGTACTTGTATCCTAACATTCTATCTAATAAATATATTCATTATCATCATCATCACAGATAGCTTGATTAGAGAAAAAAAATTAAGGTAATATCAGGGATCTACAGAAAATCAAAGAAGATCCCAAGAAAATTGATGATGATTCAACGACGGACAGGTAAAAAACAGCTCAGATAAACAGAAGGTGAGTAACAAATAAGACTCCTTTGAACTTATGTCATTCCAAACTTGAGTGATGTATATAATATGTTGTGAATGTGATGTTTGTTTGGAGTAAGTGTTGAAACTATTTTGGGAAATTGTGGAAAACCAAGGGAGGCTAATTCTAACAGTATATCAACTAGATTTACTAATGAGCAGGTTTGAGCCATGTAATCCTTTCATACCTCAGACAGGAGGGATGGAATAGTAAATAAATCAATAATTACTAAATATATAATAGAAAAAAATTGTTTGATGTGTATATGTGTACGATCTTGTAAAATCACTAGATGCTGTTACAGTAACAATAGTAATGTTTAAGGGCATTAGCCAAATGCATGACATTCCACAGATTAATTGTAGTATTAATGGTAAAGATTCTGTGAATCAGGTAATAATATAAAACACCTGCAAATCAGATGTAAGGTCAAAGTGCAGGGCTAGTGGAGAGAAGGTTAAAGTGGAAATCATCAGGAAGCAAGAGGTGGTCCAGACCGAGGAGGGGAGGACCATTCCAAGTCATGCTGATGACACCGACGGCCGCGAACGTCCAGCTATGTTCCTCCTGGATCCATCTGTCGCACTGCAGGAGGCAACGACTCGTATCAGACTGATCCAGAGACGCAGAGAGGAAGTCTGATTAGTAGGGGGGGAGTGGGGGGAAGTGAATGACTTTCACTCATCTCAAGATCAGTGAAGAAGAAAAACCCTCTCGTCAGGAAGCGTGGAGTCTGCACACAGTGCAAACACAGGACAGGAACATTTTCTAGAGACACCTGGAGGTGAAGGTACTGAATCACTCCCTAAGAAAATATCGCTGATGGACAAGGAACAACGACAACAGCCGAAGATTATGCGAAATCAGACTGATCTCACACCGAGAACAGTTTGCATATTATAAAGTGTAATCTGTTTGAATGTTCGTCTAACGATAAAGATGAGTACACGGACCTCATGGATCAGCTACAATGAGGAGCGCATTGTACCAATGCGCACCAGGGTGAGTTACGCCAACGACAAGCCCTGGTTCACGCCGAAGCTCAGCCAGATCAGACGTGAGAAAGAGGCAGAGACAGCTATAAGGGGGTGAAGTACAGGTTTAGCAGGGAGCTGAAGAACGCTAAATCAGTATATTCACGCAGACTCCAGCAGCAGTTCTCTGCTAACGACCCTGCAGCAGTTTGGAGGGGGCTGAGGGCCATTACCAACTACAAGCCCAAAGCCCCCCGAGCTCTGAACGACCTGCCACTTGCCCAGCGCTTAAATATGCACTACTGCCGCTTCGACCAACCAGCCCCCCACACCCATCCGGACCCTCCAGTCACCCCCTCCTCCACCCACAACATGGAGGGCAAACCGCCAAATGTCTCCATAGACTCTCCCCCCACCCCCACTGTCCTCTGCATCCAGGAGCAGGATGTGCACAGACAGTTCACAAAGCTGAACCCCCGTAATGCTGCGGGGCCGGACAATGTTTCCCCCTCCACCCTGAAACATTGTGCCAGTGAGCTGACTCCTGTCTTCACAGACATCTTTAACACCTCCCTGGAGTCCTGTCGTGTTCCAGCCTGCTTCAAGTCCTCCACCACTGTTCCTGTCCCCAAGAAGCCAAGGATCACAGGACTTAATGACTACAGACCGATAGCGCTGACATCTGTAGTCATGAAGTCTTTTGAGCGCCTGGTTCTCCACCACCTGAAGACCCTCACCGCCCCCCTCCTGGACCCGCTGCAGTTCGCCTACCGAGCCAACAGGTCTGTCGACAACGCAGTCAATCTGGCCCTCCACTTCATCCTGCAGCATCTGGACTCCCCAGGAACCTACGCCAGGATCCTGTTTGTGGACTTCAGCTCAGCTTTCAACACGTCCTCCCGGGACTGCTCCAGGACAAGCTGCTCCAGCTCAACGTGCCCGACTCCCTCTGCTGGTGGATCACTGACTTCCTGACGGAGCGGAGGCAGCATGAGCGGCTGGGGTCTACGGTCTCGGACACCCTGACTATCAGCACCGGATCCCCCCAGGGCTGTGTACTTTCCCCCTGGCTCTTCTCCCTGTACACCAACTGCTGCACCTCTGGCCATCAGTCCGTCAAACTGATTAAGTTTGCGGACGACACCACCCTCATCGGGCTCATCTCGGACAGTGATGAGTCTGCCTATAGAAGGGAGGTGGACCGGCTGGTGTCCTGGTGTAGCAGCAACAACCTGGAGCTGAACAGCCAGAAAACAGTGGAGATGATTGTCGACTTCAGGAAAGTCACAGCCCCACCGTCCCCCCTCGCCCTCACATACTCCCCTACCCCCATCTCCATCGTGGACTCTTTCTGCTTCCTGGGCACCACCATCACCCGGGACCTCAAGTGGGAGCCGACCATCAGCTCCCTCATCAAGAAGGCTCAGCAGAGGATGTACTTCCTGCGGCAGCTGAGGAAACTCAAGCTGCCAACCCAGATGTTGGTGCAGTTCTACACCTCCATCGTGGAGTCCGTCCTCACCTCCTCCATCACCGTGTGGTACGCTGACGCCACCACCAGGGACAGACACAGAGTGCAGCGCATTGTACGTGCTGCGGAGAAGGTGATCGGCTGCAAGCTGCCGTCCCTCCAGGACCTGTATGTCTCCAGGACTCGGAGACGTGCAGGTCGGATCACAGCCGACCCTTCCCACCCTGGACATGGACTATTTCACCCTCTCCCCTCAGGCAGGAGGCTACGGTCCATCCGGACCAGAACCTCCCGCCACAAGAACAGCTTCTTTCCCTCAGCCGTAAGACTAATGAACACTTAATAATTCTGTCCCGGACTCCTGAATACAACTTGCACTGTTCCATTTGCACTGTGTGATGACACTAGTTTTACTGCTGCTAGTACACATCTGTGTAACCACTCCGGCTGCTGCTGATGTGTCCGTACTTGTATGGTTTTTGTATTTTGTCATTAATGTTAGATGTAGCACGACTCACCGAGAAATGTTCCTAGTCTGTGAACCGTCACTGACAATGGCAATAAACCACTTCTGATTCTGATTCTGATTCTGAAGAGATGTGTGACAGAAGAACATCGTGAAGTAATCTATGCAGATTAGGGAAGTTTCATATGAATATTTGACCAATACCTGGTACCGTTATGCTACATTGATGCAACTGTCAGTAATTTGTGATTAAGGGGGGAACCGTACAATGCAATTAGAATCCTAAAATAGATCTAATGAGCAGGATGTAGATTTTAAATTCATAAAACTAAATTGTACTAAATCCATTGCTACTTATGTTGATATTCCAAAATTCATGAAATTCATAGAGCAATAGGCTAGCAATGGTACTAAAAATAGAGGTGATAAGTCTACAATAATATAAGAGTGTACAGGCATATGCCTTTTGATATTGTTAACAAAATAGAACAAGTAAAGGTAGCAAAATTGTAGTGAAAAGCTGAGGTAATAAATTTGTTGAACTATTAGTTATGTTGTCTATCCATTGCATTATTCAATTCGGAGTTAAGATATTATAGATGTGTTAAAACTTTGGAGCACTAGAGACAAGATAATAATTTCAGTGTAGGAAAGATAATGGTGGTAAAATACATTATTGCTAAGGTAATTCAAACTAGGAGAACCATCCATAATGCTCAAACTTAAGGGTTTGAGACATTTCATTATTAATGTTTGGATCATGGAGATACGTTATGCTGAAAATGTTGATTGTTTCTGTACTGATTTTTTTTTTTTTTTTCCTGTTTGTGTTTTCCTTGTGGAAGAGAGAAATGGAAGATGAATGAGATTTTGAATTTGTATTCGGATGAAACCACAAGAGTGTTTCATTCCCTGCATTCCCTGTCTTTAAAGATAACCGCAGGTGCAGCTGGGTTTGGAGAGAATTTTCCTGTTTGAAAGAAATATGATGGCATTGAAGATGTGGAAACTACATAACAGGTTTTTGGATCTCCTCCCTAATTCAGGATATGTTTGTAATAATTTGTTTGTTCTATGATTTTGTTTTCTGATAGCTTAGTGCAGGGGTGCCCACACTTTTTCAGCTACTTATAAAATGACCACTAAAATCTACCCACTAAAAAAATGCTAAACATAGAAGTATTTTCAAATATATATAGGATTCTTTATTTACAATGTATGCTGATGTACCCTGCGTAAATGCATGAGCCAGTATTGCATAACACAGCTGAATTAACTATGAACATTTTTTTGTAATTACATCAGGTTTGGAAGGACTTCTTGTTATTATTGATGACGTGACTCTCACAGAACGATGCCTCGGTGGTGGCTTTCGCTTTTGAAGTATGTTGTGTGAAAAATGACTGCTGTTCGGACAACTGTGTTTTTAATTCATTAACCTTTCTTTTTCTCAGCTCGCTTTTCGGTGGAAAGTCGGTATCGTATTGTTGTTATTGCGATTGTAGGCTGGCAGTGTAAATGCAGTGCAGCTGCTTGACGTTTATTTTGAAATGTGCGCTCTTATTTTGTAGTGCAAGGGGAAGTTGCAGCTGTACTAGAGTTAGCGTCGATGATTTATGTACAAAGGACTTTCCGGAGGAGAACAAAGCCACAAATAAAGATAATAACAACGTGGCCTGAGGACGCGCTCCCTCAGCTACAGGACTGTTTCTCCAACACTCACTGGGACATTTTCGACAGCGACAACCTGCAGGAATATACAGACACTGTACTTTCCTACATCAAGAACTGTGTGGACACTGTCACAGTCAATAAACGGATCCGGGTTTTCCCAACCAGAAACCTTGGATGACCAGTGAAGTGCAGGCACTCCTCAGACTCCGCAACATCGCCTTCAGGTCTGGCAACAAGACCCTCTACAGCGAGGCCAGAGCAGACCTGAGGAGAGGCATCAAGGAGGCCAAGGGGGCCTACAAACGGAGGATTGAGGAGCACTTCGCCGGGAACAATCCAAGGAGGATGTGGCAGGGAATTCAACACACAACCCACTACAAGAACAGCAACCAGGCGACTGTGAACGGGGACGCCTCGCTGGCAGAGGAATTAAATCATTTCTTTGCCCGATTTGAAGCCGACAGACCGGGTACGGTCACACCCCACCAGCCCCCCCCCCCCCCCCCTCCTGCAGCAGCACACTGATACTTCAGGAACAGGAAGTGAGGCGTGTGCTGAGGACTGTAAACCCCAGGAAGGCTGCAGGGCCGGACGGAGTACCTGGGAAGGTACTCAAAGCCTGTGCTGATCAGCTGACCGGGGTCTTCACCACCATCTTCAACCGCTCCCTGTCACAGTCCATCGTCCCCCCCCCCGCCTGAAATCTGCCACCGTCATCCCGGTCCCCAAGAAGTCGGCCATCGACAGTCTGAATGATTACAGGCCTGTTGCACTTACGCCTGTGATCATGAAGTGCTTCGAGAGGCTGATCGTCAACCACATCAAAGACGCACTCCCCCCCACTCTGGACCCCCACCAATTCGCCTACAGAGCAAACCGCTCTACTGATGATGTCACCTGGAACACCGGGGGAACTACGTGAGGATGCTTTTTGTGGATTACAGTTCGGCGTTCAACACAATAATACCGGACATTTTAACGGTTAAACTCTCCCACCTTGGACTCTCCACCTCCATCTGCACCTGGATTAAGGACTTCCTGTCTGACCGCACACAGAGGGTCAGACTCGGCTCCCACCTCTCCCCCACCGTCACACTCAACACCGGCTCCCCTCAAGGATGTGTACTGAGTCCGCTCCTGTACTCTCTGTACACCTACGACTGCACGCCAACCCATCCCTCCAACGCCATCATCAAGTTCGCTGATGACACCACCGTGGTCGGGCTCATCTCGGGCGGAGACGAGTCGGCGTACAGAGATGAGGTTGATAAACTGGTGGCGTGGTGTTCGATGAATAACCTTTCATTGAACGCCACGAAAACTAAGGAAGTCATCATGGACTTCCGGAAGCGCAGCCCAGACCCGGCTCCCCTGACCATCATGGGGGGCTGCGTGGAGAGGGTCCACTGACCCAGCTCCACTGACCATCATGGGGGGCTGCGTGGAGAGGGTCCACTGACCCTGGTCCACTGACCCGGCTCCGCTGACCCGGCTCCACTGACCATCATGGGGGGCTGCTTGGAAAGGGTCCACTCATTTAAATTCCTGGGCGTCCACATCACCGACGACCTGTCCTGGTCTGCTAACACCACGGCGGTGGTGAAGAAGGCCCAGCAGCGACTCCACTTCCTGAGGGTGCTCAGGAGGAACCACCTGGAGGAGAAGCTGCTGGTGACCTTCTACAGAGCCCCCTAGAGAGCATCCTGGCGTACTGCATCACAGTGTGGTACGCCGCGTGCACAGCAGTGGAGAGGAAAACCCTGCAGAGAGTGATCAACACAGCCCAGAAGTTCACCGGCTGCTCTCTGCCACCCCCCTGGACTGTATCACCGGCTGCTCTCTGCCCCCCCTGGACTGTATCACCGGCTGCTCTCTGCCCCCCCTGGACTGTATCGCCAGCTCTCGCTACCTCAGCAGGGCTACAAACATTGTCAGAGACTCCTCCCACCCTGGACACACCTTGTTCAACCTGTTGCCCTCCGGACGGCGCTACAGGTTGCACAAGAGCAGGACCAACAGACTCAGGGACAGTTTTTTCCCGAGAGCCATCAGCGCTCTGAACACCGATCAGGATTAAACACACACCTACTCACTATGTGCAATAAAAAA
This sequence comes from Brachionichthys hirsutus, assembly GCF_040956055.1. Lineage (NCBI taxonomy): Eukaryota > Metazoa > Chordata > Actinopteri > Lophiiformes > Brachionichthyidae > Brachionichthys > Brachionichthys hirsutus. The sequence goes on from NC_090905.1 coordinate 372,909, forward strand.
CGTGCAATAACAAATGTATGCTATTAACATATGCTAAATATAACATTCTATCTAATAAATATATTCATCATCATCATAATCAGCGGCAGATAGGAACGCTCAGGTGCAGCGCTGCTAGTTCTTTAATTTAAATTTCATTACTCCGAGTATCTGATGAAGAGTACTGCAGGAAGAAAACTGCCTCTTGGTCGTGTTGAAGCAGAAAAAGTGTTCTACAGTGTATCAATACATAAAACATCTGTCTGGAGAGCGATCGATGGGCGGCACAGGCAGAAAGGCGTTTAAATGACATCGTGAAAAAAATGTCCGCCTCCCATTCCGTATGAAAGTGATATGTTTTTGTCTTCTTACTCGGTCCGGCAACCGATGGTAATGTTAAACCTTTCCGGTTCTGGTCTCCGAACCTTGGTTGGGAGACACCGGGGAGATCGTTGTTCTCCAAGGCCAGAGGCTGCTCGTCCTCCGGGGTTAACTTCCAGACTTCACACTGGGGAAGAAGGCTGAAGTGCAGCAACACAAGATGGACACGCCAGACGTGCTGAATCACTGAAGCAGCTTTATTACCCTCGCCGAAGGGGAGGCAAGGGTAATGCAATTGGGTCTGTTTGTCTGTCTGTTTGTTTGTTTGTCTGTCTGTTTGCGCGCATAACTCAAAAACTCGTAACCCAATCGACTTGAAATTATTACACAAGCAAGGTTCTGTCCGTGGCTCGGTCCTCCCCGAGAATGGCGTTGATCCGGATCTGGATCCAGATTCTAGAATTATTTTTACATCTGGAATTGTGCCTGTGCTGTAACATGGGAGTGTCACTTTAAGAGGGAGGGACACGAATGGCATGATGGGAAAAAGAGTCCAGAAGGAGTCTTGTAGTACGTTCCGGAGCAGCAAGCTAGAGCAGGTTTGGCCCCTCTGATCCGGAAGCCCTGTTTACTGTCTCACAAGATCCAATAGTCTATTGGAGGCGGGGTCTGCAATCTCTGATTGTCGTTTTCTAGTTTTACTCTCACAAGAGTAATAAACTTTATTTCGTTTTGAAGAAAAAAGCGAGGGCTTAAACCTGGAGATAACTCGTGACTAGCTTGCTAGTTTCGCTGCACTTGGCACCTTTTTGCGCATGGGCGGTGACCTAAAGGGCAGAAAAATTAAGTCGTCATCTGACTGGCTACCCTGCATGTCAATCAAAAATATGTCACGCGATCGACGTATTGAGCACCCCTGGCTTAGTGCAATGGAAATATACCAGGAGGGAAACGGCTCACTTCAAAGAGCCGGTTCTTTGAACCGGATCGTTCGCGACCGACACATCACTATCAGGATAGAATCTTGATCGGATTGAGCTTGATTGGGTCAGACTAATCGGTTTTGGGTGTGGACATGAAGCAGTTTTATTCCGATCAGGCTGTTAATCTGATTAAATGTGTCCATGTAAACGCACCTACTGAGTCACTGACATAGCATTCCTTTCTGCAACACCTGCTGGTGCTGACAAAGAGCTGAAGCTGTCTCGGTCCGCACATCTTCATGATGCCCCCCCCCCCCCCCCCCAGTCCAGGTGGCATTGCTGCTGGATTGCAGGCCTCGAGTGTGGAAGGAGGGGGGAAGGAGTAATTGAATCGTATCAGCATTCCTATCCTCCATAGCTGGCAGGTGATCAAAATAAAGAAACAAAAGTAAAGCAATTTGACTTCTTTTGACTGGAGGCAGCTTTAGATTGGTGCAGGGAGGAGAAAGGAGAAGGGGGAGGCTCTGCTCAGAGTAATTGCCTAAGCAGCAGATCAATATCTAAGCTAAGAAGGAAAGACCACAGCTCAGTGACAAGACCACCAGCAGGTCCCAGGAGTTCAAATGTCCCCCCCGGCTTGGGATTTGTCCTTCTCAGAGTGAATTCCAAGCAGCTGTCCACAATATATGGGTGATATTCTGGATAAATTTCTGTCGCTCTAAGAGACTGGACACCTCAGGATGGATAAAGGTGCACAAAACATTTACTTTAGTGGTGTAAATGGTTATACAAAAGGAAGGGGGGAGGGGGGCTTTGCATTACTAGTAGCTTTCTGTTGTAGATGTTCAGATAAATGCTGAAGCTGACATTTTCTTGCAGCCCTGGAAACAACACGCATTTATTCTGTTTAATTTAAGTTATATCTGTTTTTGTGGTTCGGAAATGCTGCAATGGCAACACACATCCAGTATCCAAATATTCGTCTGTGTATCGGAAAAGGAAGCCGTTGATTACAGCAGCAGGTCTTTCACGTCACACGGCAGGGAGCCCCCCCCCCCCCCCCCACGCAGGCATTTACGATGTGTTAATCGTTAGACGCTGATGTCTCTAGGCACGAGCATCTCATTAGCACACATCCCAAATGGGATCTCATTCACAGGCTCTCAAACACCACTGTTCTTGACCCCCCCTCGTAGCTGATGGAGACACAGCCGAGCTTCACTGTGTCTGAATGCTGACTAAAACAAGCACACAAACAAACAACGAAACACATTTCAGGATGAGTTGTGACTCGGAGGAATCAAGTTGTTACTGCAGCGTTTCATTTGTTCATTTCACTCGAGGACATTAAGGACACGCTGGACATGACCTGTGCCAGTAAGACCAAAGACACTAACATGTATCATGGGAGGTGAACTAGCATCTGTATATTGTTCAAAAAGCTGTTTTATCTGCTTATTCCTGAAGTGTTCATGTATAATAGGATACCTAAATAGACCTCTTAGCTCCCTGTTCATTGTGTGTGTGGCTCAAAATGCAAATGAGCTGACGCTCGCCAAGCCCGTGGGAGAGATGCAGGTCCTCTCCGGGTCAGCCTGCGTGATTTACGACCGATGCCGGTCATCAATGTTTCAATGCCTGCCTGCTTAGCAGAGGGAGATACATGATGAATGAATAATGTGTGCTGGCGTGATGATTGTTACACACACACACACACACACACACACTGAGGTTAAAGAAGAGGAGCCAAGAAAACAGCTTCTTCTAACTGGCAAAGCCGGAGCAGAAACTGTTCCAGCTGGCTAAATGAGTTCAATCCTGACCGTCCGTGAGAAACAGGCGGTGAACAGAGACCAACCCTCCAACAAATAAACCCACCTTGTCTGCAGAATCCGAGCTTTTTTTTATCCTGTTGCTCCATTCCTCTTTTGAGGAAGCCGAACAAGGGCTTTGCTGTAAAGATATTTGTGTACATTTTGGGCACATAGGAGTAAACAAATCCGGCCCCCCAGGGGGTTAGGGTTGTCATGTTACCGGTCTCAGGACAACAGGCAGCGTTCTGGGGGTTCCTCGATAGGCCGCTGATGTCCAGATAATCGTTTTCCACTCTTCTCAAGTCTATTTGTTTGCCTGAGACTGCGTCCTCGTCTTCGTTTACCTCTTCACAAAAGGTGTGCACATTTCACACCTGTCACATGTTTGTTCACTGAATAAGAGCAAAGGAAGAAAATACACGCATCCCAATTCTTTGGGGGGCTGATATCATAGAGGTGTTAAATGGAGCTGCCTGCACCAACAGGAAAAACTCTGCTACTCAACTGTGGATATGATGAACTGATTAAGGGTGGCCCTCTCAGAAGTTTGCTGGTTCCAAACCCAGCATCCGAGGGATTGTTCCTTCTCGGTTGATTGATGGATCATCCATAAAATCATTCAAGCATGAGATTTGCATTCACATCTTGTGTGAAAGCAAATGCAAAAAAACGAACAGTATGTGTTGAAATATTAAATGCCTCCTGTCACACAGTGTTTGAGCATAAATATCCCGACTGATGAGACACACAAGAGAGTTTCCAAACGTGAAGGTCTGGGATAAGAACCCGTTGGTATGTACTTTGGGTTATTCAGAGTTGTAATATATTAAGTTGCTAATCCTATTTGGTGTGACTACGATAGCATATTCCCTTATTAGTCCTGCAAGGGGAGATTCTGAATGTGGCCGGATGAGACAGAGTCCACCAATGAAGTTCCAGCAGACCTCAGATCTGATTCCAAGTCATGCAGACACTAAACGATGGGATCAATCTGCTGCAATGTCTGATGATGAAACGAACAAGGTGCATCGTTCATTTCTGCTTCTCTCTGCTGACAATTATCCCATTCAGCCTGTCCTTCTGCAAAATCACGTTTGCATTTGAAACTCTCGTACAGATTTCCAGTTTGTAAACAGCAGGTTGGATCAAATGGCATCCAAACACGAAAGAAAGGAGGTCTTTGTTAAGCCAACTGGCTTTTACTCCTGCTGTGGGAGAACAGAGGAGGAGGTGGGGAGCATCTCCGTTGGTATTTGGATGGCTATGACTGGATTCTGGCTGCAGTGGGTTGGGGGGGGTTTGCAGACTAATTGCTCAGAGCTCTGCGGGGTGATAAAGCTACGGGCAGAGCAGAGTGACGGCCATGGTTGTGAAAGGACCCTGCTCGTAGCGGCACCATAAAAGCTAATTACCACCACACAAAGTGCTGCCCCTCCCATTATGGCATGTGGTAAAGAGCAGAGGGGAAAACCAGTGAGTGAGAGCGGGAGGGAAAGAGATGAACAAGTGAAAGACCCCGCAGCAATAAAGACTTAAGCAGCAACAATTAGTCTGCAGTGGTGCTAATGAAGAGTGTTGAGGAGGGCGACAGTTAACGTACGGGGCCCAATAGCTCTACCCCAGGGCGCTGTGCCGCTGCCTAGCCAGTCAGTCCTCCATGACAAAGTAAGAGTGTGAGGCAGCACAGATTCCTTCTTTAGTCTTTAGCTTCTTGCTGCAGGGTGGAAGGACGAGTGCAAATGTCTAGGGGAGATATTACATGTATACCCGTAATGCATCTAACATTACAATGAGGTCTCACGGGGGAAATCACATGCACAAACATATAAGGAGTTAACCAAAAGGCTGCTCGGTATGCATGAGGTAGGACAGTTGTTCTTAACCACATCTATGGGATTCCCACTTGACTGATGCTTATTATTCAGGGCTGAGTTAGCTTCTAGCAAGCAGCAGATCCTGTCCTGCTGGCTGCCGGTAGACAAAGGCCCCTTTTCATCAGGGCAGTGTAGGAATAAAACGAAAACAAGATGCTCCGCCGTTGTTACATCAACAGCAAGCCAACCGCAAGGCAAAAGTCAAATAAAGGTAAAGCCAATTCAATAAAGTATTATGTGGTGGCAAAAATCAAAGAAGAACACCTGGAGGAAACCAGATGTTCATACGTCTTAGCCAGCTAGCTTCGACCAGACCTGCAGGGAGCTGGTGAAGAGCTTATGTTCTACTCATAGTCAGGTTTCCTGGATCATCAGGGTCAGTACGCCATAGCCAAGGCGCTCGTCTGCACCTCGAACCCTAACCTCGTTCTCAATGTGTCATCCTGCCAAACCACAGTTATCACATTCCTGAAACTCAGTGTCTGCTGATGAAAACCAAACATAAAACCCGGGATGATTGAATACGGTTTAGATGTTTCAACCAAAAAGGTCCTTTTCCTTTTCCTTGTGGTGAATCACACGATTCTGCTCAGTGGCCTTGGGCTGGGTCAGAGGTCATGGAGGAATGTTAGAAATGCACCAAGGCTCTTCTAGGTTGTTACTCGCTAAAATAATAATTAGCAGAATTGGCAAATAAATAAATCATCACCCTTTGGTGCAGAACCAAGATTTAGCTGTTTATTTAACATTGATCAAATTGGCATTTTTGACTACATGAAAAATACTGAATTGATTTCCACTAAACTCTGTGGAGGAGCCGAACAGAAAAGAATTGTTCAACCTAAGGTTCTACCGTTACCTTTGAATGGCTTTAGTTACTATAGAAACGGTGGAATGAAGACCAGAAAACAACAACAGCAAATAGATTGTGTTTAAGCAGAACACAAGACTTTCATTTTTGGGTTTCGTTTGCTGCTGAATTCTCATTTCAGCAGCAAACGGTGGCGCAGTGGGTCGTCCTATGATCAAGAGGTTGGCGGTTCGATTCCCGGCTCTGGCACATGTGGGCACTGTCGTTGTGTCCTTGGGCAAAGCACTTCTCCCACATTGTCTGTGTGAATGTTGTGAGCGAATGACTGTTGGCGGTGGTCAGGAGGGCCGATGGCGAATTGGCAGCCTCGCTCCTGTTGGTCTGCCCCAGGGTGGCTGTATCTGCCCCAGGGCAGCTGTGGCTACAGTAGTAGCTTCACCACCACCAAGTATGGAGTGAATGAATAATGAACAATGTGAAGCGTCTTCGGGTGCCCAGAAAAGCGCTGTATAAAATCAAGCATTATTATTATTATTATTATTATTTCTAATGTGCTATCCTTGAGGAACAGGTTAAAGAACGTCTACTTCCAAAACATCAAAGCAAGTGCAAATATTTCTGGTTTGCGGAGAACTAACCAAAAGGATGCGCTGAAACAGACGAACTTCAAACGACAAAGACGTTTGCAACATACAGACACAGACAGCTTTACACACACACACACACACAGACGTCGGAGTGTCCCTTACACCAGCGGTCCCCAACCTTTTTCCTGCCACGGACCGGTTTCATGCCGGGCAATTTTTTCGCGGACCGGGGGGTAATAAAAATAAATAAAATATATATATAATCTTACCGATAAACTTTATATTATGCACTTGCAATAACTATTAAACAAGTATTACACCAATATCTACTCACCATAAGTTGTGGTCTCAATAATTAGTTGTCCTCCATGGTCACGTTTTGTGTTTCATAAATTCCACATTCTTGTCTTTTATTCCAGGTTCTTGTTTTTTAATCCGGGTTCTTGGTCTCAATGTGCCGAAGCAGTTTTGAACCCTTCATTGCTCGTTAAGCTAATCAGCTGTTGTAGATAAACCGTGTTTTAAGTCTGACTCCTGGTTTGTGTGTTAAAAGAAGTTTTCTTTTCTTCCTCCTCTTCTTCCTCCTCAGTTGGACTTTTCCCTTTAGCAAAGAAGCTCTCCAAAGACGTTTCTTTGTTTGTTTGTTTAATGAATTTTCACTCGTTTACGGCTTTAAGTACGTTACGTATCACGTGACCAAGGAAATTCACAGGCGAATGTTACGTTGGAGAAAATCCGGTCGTTTTTCAAAATAAAACACCTTTTAGACGCTAATAATCAATACAACGGAAATAGTATAAATGAGCTATTCTTTCTGCGCGGCCCGGTAACAAATGCCTCACGGCCCGGTGGTTGGGGACCGCTGCCTTACACGTCTGCCTGTGTCCAACAGCAAGCGAGCGAGCTCATTGGTGGTAGCATCCTGGAGAGAAGGAAAGAAACGGCCATCCCAGCAGGCCTCATCTTACAGGTCTTACCTTCCTGATGTGAGCAAGTCGGATTACTCTGTGGTTAAGAAGAGAGCAGGAGCAGCGTTTGGGCAGAGACAGTTACTGGACTGCTTCAGAGCCAGCCTGTCGGCACGTGCGCATGCGTCTGGTGAGAGCCTGGAAGTGTACGCTGCTGATGTGAGCGGGATGAGATGTCCGGCGCTTTTCTGGCTGGTCTTGACCCGGCGTTGAAGTGCCTGAAGCAGGGCGCCACGGACTGGAGGAGGCTTTACAAGTGGCAGAGCGATGTGAGAACGCCAGAGGGACTACGTGGCCACGTGGTCTCCAGGGGGGGTCTCCAGCCAGACCCACGGAACACTGAGGCCCAGCCCACACTCCTGGTGAGGTCAGCGCCTTTGTGGGTATGTGCTCCTATTACAGGAGGTTTGTGCGTGACTTATCTCAACAAACAGGGGCCGCTGAACCGGCTGGCAGGGAACAACGTGCCTTTTGAGTGGTCAACTGAGTGTGAGGCGGCGTCCACCAACCTCTCCAGGGGTTACGCTACGCAACGTTACACCTTTCAAGGTGTACACCGACGCCTCTAAAGACTCTGTTAGTGCAGCATAATGAAGGTGGTGAGGTGATAGCCTACGCCAGGCCCTCACACACACACACACACACACAGAAGAGATGTCCACCTTCGACAGGAAGCTACAGGCCGTGGTGTGGGCAGTGCGAGTTCAAACACTATGTGGGTTCGAACCCCCCCCCTCCACCACGAGCAGCCCCGTCCCATCCTGCAACCACCACACACCTGCAAGCCTGACTCAAACAGGAAACCGCCAAGCCGGTAAGTTTTCTGCAGAGCAGTTGGAAACGTTTGAAAGATTTCTGGTTCAAAGACTTGAAGAGTTGGAAAGAGAGAATAATGAGGTGGACAAGGAGACCTTTGAGCGGAGGAGAAAAAATGAATCGCTTGAAAGTGAAAAATCACATTTCAAACTAAATGTCATCATTGAATGTGAAACAGTAAATTTGTTGTGACTGTTTTTTTATTTTCTATTTAATGAGAAAAACAAAGAAGTATTTATCGGGGTTTTCCCTTTTTATTGTGTTTTTGATTTATAATCCATGCAAATTATTCTTGTTAATAATTTGCTTTTGTGTAGCTGTTGTTTCTCCAGGTAGTATTAATTAAAAGCAATTGTTGAGACCCCAACTTCAACAAAGGTGCGTGTCATAGTGAGTCGCTATTGGTGTAATAATTGTTTAATAGTTATTACAAGTGCGTAATATAAGGTTTAGCTGTTACATTTACTGAATTCATTCAGTAAATTGTTACTGTGCAGCACGTTTTACGACCTCTTTAAAGGGAATGGGATGAGCGTGCATCAGAGCAGCTGACAGCGGTTAGCTTTTATTGACTGGATGATGATGAATGAATTCAACAGGACGAGCGGTTATTGGGTTCTGAAAACATTTCTCGAGCAGCTCTCTGCTCTGGGTTTCTGACAGGCCCTGAGCTAATTCATACTTGTCAAGCACCTCGATGTGGAACCTACCGTTTCTCATTACACAAACACGTTAATAAATGTTTCCTCGTACCACAGGACCGACGGCGCCGCTTCCACACATCCACCGGGCTAATTGACTCTTGGCAGAGATCACAGAGTGAGATCTTTCTAATTATCAGCATCTGCAGTCATATTAATGAAAATGCGTGCGCACACACACACACACACACACGTGTGGGTTCCACTGATATTTGTATTCTGAGTCACCAAACAGAAAGGTTGGGCGTTTGCCAACAGGGGGCGCTGTTTGCTGATCATCGGTCTAGTTTGGCTAGCAGACAGAGCGACAGACGCAGCATGGTGTCAACTGGTTCTGACCCAACCGAATGCTGGGTCCCAAATGCTGCTTCACACCAAGTGTGTGTGGATTCATTGGGCTGCGTCTGCAGATGGACAGACAGATATCCAGCAGAGAAAATAACATATAGTGTAGGGTGCATCCACCGGGAAACACTGCTCTGTGTGTGTGTGTGGGTGTTCTCCATGATCGCCACCTTGTCGTGGTGGAGAACCTTGCATGTTCCAATGAACCTAAGAGCGATGCCGTCGGGAGCTTTAGCTCCTGGTAGGGTCACCCAAGGCGGTAAGGTCGAGGGGGAGGTTCCAGACAAAGCGCGATCCAAAGACCTCAACGGCGGAAGTGGCGGAGGATGATACTGTGAATCACAACGGCACCGAAGGCGGATGAAGGCTGCAACAGAGGGTGGTCTCCGGTCGTCATGGTTTCCATGCCATTGGATCTAGACCACTTTCTGCCAAGGACCGTGTGGTGGCTGCAGGCGCATCAGTCTCCCCACGCTAAAAGACGTCACGCGCAGGCATCCTCCCAAAGGGAACCCATCCATTTGACATCCTGGACAAAACAAAGTCCTGTGGCGATCAGGAAGTGGTAACGGGGACAGGACAGTGAAGTCTGGGAGTTCCTAGTCACAACCTGGCACACAGGCGGTGGGTGTTAGATTCAGTCGCTAAGTTCTTGGACTGAGGCAGAAAGAGCTTCTCGGCAGCTGCACCCATGACTGAGAAGCCCTAATCAGGATCCACTCTGCTCACCCCAGTAGGGGAGGGGGTTAGAAAAGGTACCCCAAACATAGCCTGCCTCACGAAGTCCTGTCTGGAATACCGCATCCAGAGGGATCACCACGCGGTCGAAAACAAGAAAAGAAATTACATATTGGAACCTGGAATGTTCGGACCCTCATGGACAACCAAGCCAGTCATCGACCTGAAAGGCGAACTGCCATCATCTCCAGAGAGCTAAGGAAGTTCCAGATCGACATCGCAGCACTCTCCGAGACCCGACTGGCTGATGAAGGGCAGCTGAAGGAGGAGAAAGGCGGATATACTTTCTTTTGGAAAGGAAAGCCTGCTAATGAGCCACGGATCCATGGTGTGGGTTTCGCTATCAAGAACTGCCTCATCAACCACCTCCATGAACTTCCTGTGGGCGTCAGCGAGCGCCTGATGACCGTACGTCTGACCACTGTTATTAGTGCCGACGCCCCAACGCTTGATGCACAGGACGAAGTAAAGGAGGCCTTCTCCTCTGACCTGGACAAAATCCTATCAGAAGTGCCCAAGGAGGACAAGTTAATCCTGCTTGGAGATTTTAACGCCAGAGTGGGTCGAAACCACCATCTCTGGAGGGGTACGCTGGGGAGAGGAGGGGTTGGAAACACCAACTCCAACGGCTTACTACTGCTAACCAAGTGCTCAGAGCACAACCTGGCCATCACCAACACACTTTTCCGTCAGAGAACAAAGTTCAAAACATCATGGATGCATCCTCGCTCCAAACTGTGGCATCTGATCGACTATATCATTGTCCACTCCAAAGACCGCCGTGATGTCATCAACACCAGAGCAATGACCGGAGCAGACAACTGCTGGACTGACCACCGCCTTATTCGCTCCGTCATGTCTATCCGCTTAATGCGGAAAAGGAGGGTGCAGAAAAGGCAGAGCCGGCCGAAGCTTAACCTCGAGCGGCTGGATGACACCGCCTACCGACAACGGCTGCAGGACGCTCTCGGCGCTGCCTTGCCCAAACAGTATCCAGAGGATACTGAGACACACTGGCGCACGCTTTCCAGTGCCATCATGGACTCCTGTAAAAACATCCTCGGTCACAAAAAGCGGAGACATCAAGACTGGTATGATGAGAACGACACACAAATTCAACAGCTCATTGACATCAAGCGGCAAACGTTCATAACCTGGCAGAATAACATCCACTGCAAGGTTAGAAGAGCAGCCCATGCTAAAGCCAACACCTCCTCATCCTTCACTATCGCCAAATGTAATAGTTTCCTATCTTTTTTCCAGTCCAAAATCGACAATATTTACAGTTCCCTTAATCTCCCCCCAACTCACCTAGCTCCCCCTGATTCACCGTTCTCTAGTTCCACTCAGCAACTATTTCACTTCACCGCCATCTCATCTGTACAGCTCACTCAGTTTCTAACAGGCATTAAAACTCCAACCTGCTCCCTAGATCCTATTCCCTCTCCACTCATTAAAACTTGTCTCCCCATAATCTCGCCGCTGATCACTAGAATCATAAACTCCTCAATCACTTCTGGTTCTGTTCCACAGTCTCTCAAGTTGGCAGCTATTACCCCAATACTTAAAAAACCTGGTCTTGACCCTGAAAATCTATCAAATTTCCGGCCCATATCCAACCTCCCCTTCCTGTCTAAAATTCTAGAGCGTGTCATTGCTGCACAACTTCAGACTCACCTCAACTCCAACAGTCTGTTTGAACCATTCCAGTCCGGTTTCCGTCCAAACCACAGCACTGAAACAGCATTAATCAAAGTCACCAATGATCTCCTCCTCTCCTCCGACTCCGGCCATCTAAGCATCCTCATCCTTCTGGACCTCACCGCAGCATTTGACACCATCAGCCATTCCATCCTCCTATCCCGCCTCAAGACTACCCTCAACATCACCGGCTCCGCTCTGTCCTGGCTTCAGTCCTACCTCACAAACCGACAACAGTTCATTCACATCAACCACTGCTCCTCCTCTACAGCCCCGCTATTACAAGGTGTCCCCCAAGGTTCAGTGCTTGGTCCTCTCCTCTTCATCCTCTACATCCTCCCACTTGGCGACATCATCCGTCGTCATTCTCTCCATTTTCACTGTTATGCTGACGACATACAACTATACATTACCACTAACTCCATAGACTCCAAGGTCCATTCCACAGTCACCAACTGTTTGAATGACATCAAAAGTTGGATGAAATACAATTTTCTTAAAGTAAACAGTGACAAAACAGACATTATCCTCATTGGTTCAAAAAATATCACAAAATCCACCCAACAGTTTGGGCTCGATTTCGACAATACCACCCTGACTCCCTCCCCACTTATCCGCAACCTTGGCGTCATCCTCGATTCTACACTGTCATTTCATCATCATGTAAGACAAATAACCCGGACTGCATTCTTTCACCTCAAGAACATAGCTCGCCTCCGTCCATCACTCACCTTCTCTGCTGCCGAAACCCTGATCCATGCCTTCGTCACTTCCAGAATCGACTACTGCAATAGCATTCTCTATGGACTACCATCAACAACCCTACATAAACTGCAATACATTCAAAACTCTGCTGCTCGCCTCCTTACCCACACCCGCTCCCGTGAACACATCACCCCGGTCCTTAAAAACCTTCATTGGCTCCCGGTCCCCCAACGCATACAGTTCAAAGTCCTCCTCATCACTTTCAAAGCTCTCCATAATCTGCCCCCCCCCTACCTCACAGATCTGCTCCACCATCACACCCCATCTTGTTCCCTCCGCTCCGCAGACGCCAACCTCCTCTCCCTCCCCTGTAGGACCAAGCTCCGAACCTGGGGTGATAGAGCTTTTTCCATTGCTGCACCCACACTTTGGAACACACTCCCACAACTGCTACGAGCAAACCCGGATCTAAATTCATTTAAAAAAGATCTTAAAACGTATCTGTTTAACATTGCTTTTACTTTATAATTGCACTGTTGAAATTTTATTGACTGCTTAAACCGTGTTCACTTTTAATGTATTATTTTTCTGTTTGAATTTTATTGATTCTATATCCGTGTTCACATTTTTATTGTTTGTATTTTTTGTTTCATTTTATTGTTTTTACTATGTACACTGTAAAGCGTCTTTGAGTCCTAAGAAAAGCGCTATACAAATAAAATGTATTATTATTATTATTAAAGCGAAGGCATCTGCCCAAAAGCTAGTCAGGAAACTGAAGAACCAGTGGTGGACAACGAAGGCTCTGGAGATTCAGCAACTTGCTGACTCTGGAGATACGAGAGGTTTCTTCGATGCCACGCGAGCGGTATATGGCCCCAGCTACCGCTGCCTGACCCCCCTTTTCTCCAAAGATGGGCTTATGCTGCTGAAGGACAAGGAGGCAATTTCTAAAAGGTGGAAAGAGCATTATGAGGGTCTCTTAAACAGGGACATGATTCCTGAGAGGCCCTTAACAAACTCCCTCACCAGCCCATAGTTGAAAGCATGGGAGAACCACCTAGCCTGGATGAGGTGCAGGATGCTATTAGGAAGATGAGGAACAACAAGGCTGCTGGGCCAGACGGCATCCCAGAAGAAGTCCTGAAGAAAGGCGGGCCCTATCTTCTTAAAAACGTCCATGCCCTGCTTCTCAACATATGGCAAGAAGAGAAAATCCCTGTCCAGCTTAGGGATGCCTTAATTGTCTCCATATTCAAGAAGGGAGACAAGGCAGACTGCGGGAATTACCGTGGCATTTCTCTCCTGTCCACCATAGGGAAAGCCCTTGCTCGGGTCTTGGCTGACCGACTCACCCCCCCTGTCAGAAAGCATCCTTCCTGAGTCTCAGAGTGGATTTCGCCCAAGCAGAGGAACCACAGACATGATTTTCATCGCTCGACAACTGCAAGAAAAATGCCGGGAACAAAATCAACCACTATACATGGCCTTCATAGACCTCACCAAAGCCTTTGACTCGGTAAACCGTCAGGCCCTTTGGCTGGTTCTGGCAAAGATTGGCTGCCCTGACAAATACATCTGGGTACTGAGACTGCTGCATGACAATATGTCAGCCACGGTACTCAGTGGCGGTGGAGACGAATCGGAACCCTTCCGGGTTGACACTGGAGTCAAACAGGGCTGTGTCATCGCTCCATCATTATTCTCCATCTTTGTTGCTGCTATACTCCATCTCCTAAGCAAGCATCTGCCACGGGGAGTCGAAATTATGTATAGAACCGACGGTCAACTCCTCAACATCAACCGATTCAGGGCTAAAGGTCGAACCACCACCACGTTCATCATGGAGCTGCAGTATGCGGACGACAACGCCCTCGTAGCCCTCTCAGAAGAGGACCTACAGTGCATGCTATCTGCCTTTGCGAAGGCATACAAACAGCTTGGTCTAGCCATCAACATAAAAAAGACACAAATTCTCCACCAACCACAACCAGACAGCAGTATGCCTGTCCTACCCCCAAGCATCTCCATTGACAACATCAGACTGGAGCATGTGGACCACTTCCCATACCTTGGCAGCCTTTTATCTTCAAAGGCTGTCATTGATGACGAGGTACACCATCGCCTCGGTTGTGCCAGTGGAGCTTTCTCAAAGCTAAGAAAGAGAGTCTTTGAGAACCGCGACCTCCAAGCAAAGACCAAAATCTTGGTCTATAAAGCCGTGGTACTTCCCACCCTCCTGTATGGATCAGAAGCCTGGACTACATACAGCAGGCACTTAAAGGCACTTGAGACGTACCATCAGAGATGCCTCCGAAAAATCCTCAGGCTTAGCTGGGAGGATCGGCGCACCAACACCAGCGTCCTGGAGGAGGCTGATATTCCCACCATCACTGCCATCGTTGCCCAACACCAGCTCAGATGGACTGGCCATGTTATCCGCATGCCTGACTCTCGCCTCCTAAAACAAGTCCTCTATTCCCAGCTCGTTGAAGGGAAACGGGCCCCGGGAGGCCAAAAGAAGAGGTTTAAGGATAACATCAAGACAAACATGAAGAAGTGCCACATCGACCCTAAATCCTGGGAAGACACGGCAACAGTCAGGGCGACCTGGAGAGACCTTGTTCGTGAGGGGGCGGGACAGGACAACGATGACCTCCGCCATGCTGCACAAGAGAAGCGCAGACTCAGAAAGGAGAGAGCAATCACCAAACAGGCCCAACCCAAACCCACCACCACTACGTTCCCCTGTCCACACTGCACCAGAATAACTGGGTCCAGGATAGGCCTATAGCCCACCTGAAGACCCACAAGGACCAAGAAGGAGGACAGTCATGCTCGACTACGAGAGACCGCCGATGATGATGGTGTGTGTGTGTGTGTGTGTGTGTGTGATTAATATCACAAGATAAAAAATATTTCCTCACAGTGGCCAGAAAATAAAAGGAGAGCCAACTGATTTTAAATTGTCATGTCACTGGAGGTTATTTATTTATCTGTTTGTTTTTCTTGTGGCAACAGCTAAGAAGCTATTTATATTTATCACAGCGGCTCACGCTGATAACCCCCCCCCCCCACACACACACAAACACACACACAGTCCCTTCTGCAGAATCAATTATACGTCTTTCATCAGGCAGTTAGTGTGTAAACCCACAGCTCAATGGCAGCAGGCGCTGCACCCCCCCCCCCCCCCCACACACACACACACACTTATAAGTAAAGGAAATTAAACGTTTGCTTGTGTCTCATTTTCCACGGTTCTGACTTTTACTTTTGACATAATAACAACCAATTGAGTTCATTCCGGGAGAACATCTTGTGAGCAAACACCAGCTCGTCCAATCGATTTGTTTCACACAAAACAAAGTGTAAAGTTAACTTTGCAATATCAATGTAATTGCATGCTGCCCAAAAGAACATTGAGAAGTAGCACAAAATTAAATAAGGGATAAAAGAGAGCAACGTGTTACTTCACATGCACGTGTGCACGTGTACACTTACAGGCAGGAAATATGTTTTCACGTTATTTCAACCTTCTTCTCAACACAATGGTTGTGCAGAATGACCTTGTCGTACGAGTTTAATTTGTTCCTGGGCCGAGCTCAAATGTCAAAGCAAAACATTGCTGGTGTCTCTGAACGCTCGCATGTCGAGGTTTTACTGTCCTTCACGTTGTTACGTGATACCGGGGTAAAAGCGAAGCACCGAGCCCCCGGGCTGGGCTGCTGCACTGGGAGGCCTGAAGGAAAAGGATTCAGGTCGGAAACAGAAAGTGTAAAGAGTGTAAAATCAAACTGTGCCAACCTTCTCCATAACAAGGCGGTACCAAGTCGGACGATCAATCAGTCGGACGATCAATCAGGCTTCTACTCCGGGAAATGAGTGCGACGGTAAACATTGAAAAGCCACTCGACAGAATGAGCGGTGTGTTAGCGTCCGACTCCCAAACGCTCCTCTCCCCTGGCAGAACGTCCTTCCCAAGGTCTGCCTCATCGTTCATCATCATCATCATCATCATCACACACACACACTCCCAGCACCAAGGCCTGAGGGTAAATCTTCAAAGCTGTCTGATTGTCTCTCAAGCATCAAAAGACCTGCCATCAACAATGACCATTGATAAAGGGACGCTGGACGCGCGGCTTTAACTCCCTCTTTAATCGCATCCAAACAAGAACAGCAGCTTTCTCCCGTTGAGAGCAGCACCCAATGAGAAAGCTGAACGCTCCATTTCGGGTTCTGTTGCAGCTGCTCTCCTCCTGACGTGGCTTCTTGCAGGCTCTCGCATCCTGGTCAGCAGCAACACATTTACTTCATAACACCAAATCCAAATCCCTTAACATGATTTGTGAAACGTGAGACGACAGGTTTTGTTTTTAACTTATTGGTATTTTTAAACGTCTGCATCTTGCTAAGAAAATAAAAACCCTATTAACCGTAAAACATTGTTAATTAATCATTAAGTGCATTACACATTTTAGATGTGGTATAAGGAACTAAAATATGATTCACCTTGAACTGCTGAGGGTTCATTTCTACCCCAAAAGTAAGAAACTCGGTCTGCAAAACAGTGGTTGCTTAGCAACAGCTGTGCTATCTTCTGATTAGCAGGATGTGCTGCATCACTGCTGGATGACATGCTAAAAGCAGCAGAAAGGATTGTAACACCGTTACAATGACAATTTATGCATGACAGAAATATTTAGAATGTTTTACAAGTTTTACATTCCTCTGGCTTGTCCTTAAATAAATATCTTCATATACTGTGAATGTTTAAATATATTTTTCTATTGGCTGCACATTTTGTCCAGGTTTTAGTGAACATGATGTGAGGGTCATGTTGCTGCGCTTGTTAATTTGCCTTATTACGCACACCTGTTTCTGCTTCTCGCTCCAGGACCTGCGGCGTGCGGATTGGCTGCGGTCACCCCGGACACACCTGAGGCAGATTACCACCAGCCTTCATAAGCCCTGCTCCGCCCGCTGTTCCCCGTCGGACTATTCCATGGATCGCGTCTCGGCGTACAGAACGTCCTTCTGCCGCTCCCCGTCCCTGGGATCCGCCTCGCCCTCGCCGACCGCAACTGATCTGTGCGCCCAGGTTCGTGCGTCGCGTTTTCCATTTGTTAACGATTTGTATTTGAGCTTGCTTTTTGGTTTGTTCTTTTGGCTGTGTCTTTTTGTTAACTAGATATTTTCGTTGGGCTCCAGCCACCCCGTAACCCGTGCGCAGCTCTGGGATAGTGACTCTTCTGATGAACATATATCGGTAAAACATCAAAGTCACGTTTGCACCGTCTCTGTCCCCTCGCATCGGTCCGTAACACGAGTGAAACTGACCGTCTGAGTGCTTTCTTTACGACTGAACGCATTAAGAATGCAGAAGTGTTATAGCACGTTGTAATACACGAGGGATGCCTGTGTGACACATTACAGGTGCACGGTGCATAGATAAATGTCTGATATCTAGAGCGCCGATGCAGCAACGGCAGAAGACAAACGGCGTAACAGGACGTTTACTGGATTATTCCCCTTGACGCTGTGTTTTCACGTCCTGCCGTGAACGAGTGCCGTACGGCGGCGGTGGTGAGCAGGACGCGGCCTACTTCCAGTTGAGAGGCCGAGTATTTCGAGCCAGATCCCATGTGACAGGCCGCCATGACAGCGAGCCCAGCTGTGCTGGGGGGGGGGGGGGGGGGGGGCGTTTCCTCTCACATCGCTTGCCTTGTCTCTTTATAATCCTACTTCTAAACCTACTTTGAGTCTTTCTCCATCTCGATTACAGACGTATCGAGCGAAGATTTCACAACTTCCTCATTGAACAAATACAAATCTCTCCTTCTCTAATTCATTTCTTCTTCGTCTTCCCATCAGCGGTCGCCAACGTAAATCAACCTTCGAGTCGTTTGCATGCTTAATTCTGGTAAAGCTTTCACCAGATGTGGTTCCTGCTGATTTAACCGGGCCTGGGGCCGGCCCGAGGGAGACGCTGCCTCTGAGGCCTCTCATAAATTATCTGACTTGTTCTGATATCCATGCAGCCCTTTCTCGTTGTTTAGTGAACAAACGCTCTGGACACGGTGACTGAGGCCGTTCTCCAGCCTCAGACATTATTCTGTTAGACGTTGAAACATTCTCTCCTGACCCTGATGTCCTCCAACTTGGATGCAGAAATGAACAGCAGAGCTGGACTTACATTGGTCTCAGCATTTAGGAGGATGTTGAATGAGTCTTCCTTCATTCTTATTAGCTGCTCTCTGGAGTCCGATATGATGGGCGCTAGCGCTCCGGTGTAAGCAACGGAATGTTCGTCACAGGGAGCAGACAAAGTCATATTTAGCCTGCTAGCTAGCAGTATCATCAAAACTTTAAAGTGCGTTTGACTAAAGCGATAAAGGGGTGAATCCAGGTGATACGGCACCCGAATCTCCAGCTCCACTTTCATTTGTTAGGCTCCTCGTATAATAAATGATGACAGAGATGCGTTTATGGCCTCCAAACATGTATCTGTGTTTGTTTTTACGTCAACAAGCATTAATGCCAAATCAGCAGAAAACATTATTGTTTTGGATCGTTGGTAAGAGGAATAAAGTAGAAATGAGAAAAAACTATAGGAAATATATAGTCTAAATAACGTATAATCACCCCCCCCCCCCCCCCCTCCCACCACCACCACACACACACACACACACTCATCTAATCTGGGAACACAAGGGGGAACTACAAAGAAGCAGCAGATGAAAAAGGTGAGAGATGAATAAGTCATCAGGCTCAGTTTAATTAAAAAGTTAAGATGTCTGTTTGGATGGATTTGGGTGTGTGCGTGTGTGTGTGTGTGCGCGCTATATCCATCATGGTGGGCTAACAGTATGCACCGCACTTCCTCTTCACGGGAAGTGAGCAGACATTTATATTTTGCTCTGCTGCATTCATTTATGTAAATGTGGGCTGTAACACACCTAAGTTACAGAGGATTCAAGATTCAGGATACTTTATTGTCATTATGCGAACATAATAAAATCGTGAGAAGGCCCACGGCTTAAGGCACACATCATAACAAACTAAATTCTCTCTCTTAAGAAACAATATATATACACACAGAGAGAGTGAGAATCACAGGCAATAGTGCAGAATAGCAGCAGCAGCAGCAACAGGGCCAGCATAAAGCGTCCCAGATCGCTACGAGGGAACGACTGCTTTCACAGCTCGGGGGAAGAAGCTGTTCCTGAGCCTCGTAGTGCTGCTTCTTATTGTCCTGAACCGCTTCCCTGATGGAAGCGGGACAAACAGTCTGTGGCCCGGGTGGGTGGGGTCTGTGGCGATGCGTCTGGCCCTCCTCTGGACTCTGGAGGTGTAAACGGAG
Source organism: Brachionichthys hirsutus (assembly GCF_040956055.1). Classification (NCBI taxonomy): domain Eukaryota; kingdom Metazoa; phylum Chordata; class Actinopteri; order Lophiiformes; family Brachionichthyidae; genus Brachionichthys; species Brachionichthys hirsutus. The sequence continues at coordinate 392,558 of NC_090905.1, forward strand.
TCCAGATCAGGCAGAAGGTGACCCACAATCCCCTGAGCTGTCCTCACCACCCGGGATAGGTCCTTCCTGTCCTGCGCGGTGCAGCTGCCGTACCACACGGTCGCACTGAGACACAGGATGCTCTCTATCGTGGCCCGGCAGAAGTCTTCAAGCAGCACAGAGGAGAGTCCAGCCCGCTTCAGCTTCCTGAGGAAGAAGAGCCGTTGCTGGGCCTTCTTCACCAGGTGTCTGGTGTTGAGTGTCCAGGAGAGGTCAGAGGAGATGTGGATGCCCAGGAATTTAATGTTCTCCACACGCTCCACTGCTTCCCCTCGTATGCACAGGGGGGCGTGTTCAGTCTTCCTGGACCTCCTGTAGTCCACTATGACCTCCTTGGTCTTGCTGGTGTTCAGAACAAGGCTGTTACTCGAGCACTCATGATTCGAGCACCACAGCATCAGGTTCTGGACCTCCTCTCTGTAGTGGGTCTCATCGTTGTTGGAGATGTGACCTACCACGGTGGTGTCGTCCGCAAACTTCACAACCATGTTTGTGGAGTGGATGCAGAGCAGTCGTGGGTGAAGAGGGTGAAGAGAGCAGGGCTGAGAACACAGCCCTGGGGGGTCCCAGTGTTCAGGATCAGAGGGGAGGATGTGGTGTCTCCTATCCTCAACACCTGGGGCCGGTTGCTGAGGAAGTCCCTGACCCAGGAGCAGAGCGGTGGCGACAGTCCCAGGCTGTGGAGCTTCAGAGCCAGCATGTCCGGTGGGACGGTGTTAAAAACTGAAGTCCACAAACAGCATCCTGATGTAGGTGTCACGTGGGTTATTGTTCTCAAAGTGCTCCTCAATGCGCTGCTTGTATCTGTGCTTTGCCTGCTTGATGCCTCTTTTTAGCTCACTTCGTGCCCTGCTATAGGCCAGCCGGTCCCCTGCTCTGTAGGCTGCATCCCGGGCTCTGAGTAGAAGCCGCACTGTGCTGTCCACCCACAGTTTCTGGTTAGGAAAAAACAGTGATCATCTTTGTGGGAAGGACAGCATCAGTGCAGAAGTGGATACAAGAAAGCACAGATGACGTGTACTCCTCAAAATCTGCATCCTCTTTGAATACCTCCCAGTCCGTGTGCTCAGGAGTGGGCTGTAACACACCTCTGTTAGAGAGGAGTGGGACGTAACACACCGATGTTAGAGAGGAGTGGGACATAACACACCGATGTTAGAGAGGAGTGGGCTGTAACACACCTCTGTTAGAGAGGAGTGGGACATAACACACCGATGTTAGAGAGGAGTGGGCTGTAACACACCGATGTTAGAGAGGAGTGGGACGTAACACACCGATGTTAGAGAGGAGTGGGACGTAACACACCGATGTTAGAGAGGAGTGGGACGTAACACACCGATGTTAGAGAGGAGTGGGCTGTAACACACCGATGTTAGAGAGGAGTGGGACGTAACACACCGATGTTAGAGAGGAGTGGGACGTAACACACCGATGTTAGAGAGGAGTGGGCTGTAACACACCGATGTTAGAGAGGAGTGGGACGTAACACACCGATGTTAGAGAGGAGTGGGACGTAACACACCGATGTTAGAGAGGAGTGGGACGTAACACACCTCTGTTAGAGAGGAGTGGGCTGTAACACACCGATGTTAGAGAGGAGTGGGACGTAACACACCGATGTTAGAGAGGAGTGGGACGTAACACACCTCTGTTAGAGAGGAGTGGGCTGTAACACACCGATGTTAGAGAGGAGTGGGACGTAACACACGGATGTTAGAGAGGAGTGGGACGTAACACACCGATGTTAGAGAGGAGTGGGACGTAACACACCGATGTTACAGAGGAGTGGGACGTAACACACCGATGTTAGAGAGGAGTGGGCTGTAACACACCGATGTTAGAGAGGAGTGGGACGTAACACACCGATGTTACAGAGGAGTGGGACGTAACACACCGATGTTACAGAGGAGTGGGACGTAACGCACCGATGTTACAGAGGAGTGGGACGTAACACACCGATGTTAGAGAGGAGTGGGCTGTAACACACCGATGTTAGAGAGGAGTGGGACGTAACACACCGATGTTACAGAGGAGTGGGACGTAACACACCGATGTTACAGAGGAGTGGGACGTAACGCACCGATGTTACAGAGGAGTGGGACGTAACACACCGATGTTACAGAGGAGTGGGACGTAACACACCGATGTTCGAGAGGAGTGGGCTGTAACACACCGATGTTACAGAGGAGTGGGACGTAACACACCGATGTTACAGAGGAGTGGGACGTAACACACCGATGTTAGAGAGGAGGCAGGCTGAGACTTTAAATATAAGGATTCATGCTGGCTGCACTTAGAGCATTATCAGGCCTCTGTTTTTGATTTTATCTACCGTTTTTGAAATCAACATGCATTCTGTACATTTCCCTGCCTTGACTTTTTGCGATTCCCTTTTCTATCGCTGTCCCTAAGTCGCCGTCAGTCATCCCTGAGCCCGCCCATCTGCAGCATGTCCCGCGGGGCAGCAGTGTAGAGCTAAGTGAGCAAAACGTCAAGGCACTGAGCAATGAGGATGCTGTACATTGACCTCAGAGGCTGACTTTAAGCTCCTGGGGAGTTTACACTAGCAACAAGTCTTGTTTGAAGAAAAATAAGTGAAAAAACCCCCCACAAGATTAGAAAAAAATCAAAGCCCTGGGGCGTGGACCACTGTGGGCCTGAGTCCTGCACGTCTACCACTCACTCCCTCTCCCTACTTCCTGTCACATATCTTCAGCTGTACTCCCATTAAGGGCACAAATGCACCCAAAAATGTATATATAAAAAACACCACAATAAAATGCATTTCCATCATTTGGCTAGAAGTAAGCCAGATGTTCCTGAGGTCAGACAGTTTGAGCAGGGCTGCTCTGGTTCCTGTTTCAATGGCGTGAAAGGAAACGGTCTTCTGACTTGTGCTTGTTTGATTCATGCGTGTTGACAATTATTAGACAATAAATCACAAGTTTGATGAACACACAATGCAGTCAAGGACATTTGGAGCCCAGCAAATGTACACTGGATGTTAAGAAAGGAAAGACAGTTAATGATGCAAATAAAGTATATATGAATTAGATAAAGTAAAATTGAAATTTCATAATAGGAGTTTCTAAGTAATTATTCCATGATATATATCAATGTTTTTAGAATTACACTCACCGCTCATGCCTCCACTGAGGATGGTCGTTATAGTCCATAAGATGTACCTCAGCCATACTTAGTACTATTACTAAGTACTATTACATGTGTAGATATATACAAAAATGTAAAATAAAATTACAGTAAAACAAAAAGGCTAGCATTTTAATGGAGGCAAGATCCCATCTATACCTTTTTCTGCTAAAATCAATTTAAATCTTGATACCAATATGTAAATTTGTTCCTGCTGATAAACAAACAAGCAACATCAACACCGTAAATGTCATGTTAACAACAGCAGCTATTGAATACTATTGGTTATTGTTAAATGTACAATGTGATGCAGCTCTGCAAAGACTGCGCTCTCTTAATACACAACAAAATACTACTTGTCCCCAATTCTGTTTTTATACTTTTATTAGTCATGCTTTCTCTCCTTTGAAACAAAATATACACAATATGACCAATGAATTGCACATTAATCATGTGATCAATGACATTTGAGCAGCTCAGAGCTAAATCGCTGTTCCCTGTTTGGATGACGAATGTGAACAACTACTTCGCGCCCATGCTGATGCACAAAGCAGCGAAGGCAGGGACAGAGCAGCAGGAAATGTCTTCAGCAGACTGAGTGAGAAACGCAGGCAACGTTGGACTGAGACAGTGGAGTCAATCGACTTCACACACTCCAGTCGAAGAGGGTGGCAGACCCTGAACAAGCTGGCTGGAAGGTCAACAACCCCGTCAGTGCCCCATCACTGCAAACTCCATTGTGTCGCTCCTGCTGAGTAACAGCCGCTTCCCGAAAGCAGACAAGGACTTCACTAGAACAACGCAGGGCCGCAGGGTGTGATGCCAACCTACCGGTTAACTTCTCAATGAAAGGAGCCGAACAAGCCATGAAACATCTTAAGGTTGGTAAGGCACCAGGGATAGATGACATCCACCCAGAGTATATGAAACACCAAGGCAAGAAGGTAACCGACTGGCTCCGTTCCTTCCTCTCTGCACGCCTCAAGCTGCTGAAAACCTGGTGCCGTGCCAAGGTGATCGCTCTGCCGAAGCCCAACAAGTCAAGTGATGACCCAAAGGGATACCGGCCAATCTCCCTGCTGTGTGTAACCTTCAAACTGCTGGAACGCCTCATCCTGGCTCGTCTCACCTCAGTGATCGCCCCCCAGCTCCCCAAACAACAAGCTGGCTTTCGAAGTGGTACGTCGACAATGGATCAGGTGACCCTCTTGTGTCATGACAGAGGACGGTAAAGCCAGGCAGTAAACATACCAGGCGGTAAAGAAGGCTGGTGCCGTCTTCTTGGGCCTCACAGCTGCCTGTGACACTGTCTGGCTGCGCTGGCTACATATGAAGCTTCTGAAGACCATCCCTGACAAGCACATGGTGAGCTACATTATGGAGATGCTGAGCAACTGCAGCTTTAAGCTCCACACCAGCAACGGCCAAAGCAGTAGGGTGAGAAGGCTCAGGAACGGTGTCCCACAGGGCTCTGTGCTGGCACCGATGTTATTTAACATCTACATCCATGACCTACCCCTAACAACATCAAGTAAATACTGTATTGTTAAATGTTGATGATTTATGTACTAAGGACTTTCAACTGAAACCAGACCACAAGGTCTTTTTTAAATGCTCTTCTTAGACAGGATGTTTGACTGTACTTGTACTGTAATACATGCTACTGTTTGACTGTACTTGTCCTCTAACATTCTATCTAATAAATATATTCATCATCATTATCACGGCTATGCAGACAACCTGGCAATCCTGCTCAGCAAACCCTCGTGGGAAGCAGTAGAGGAAGGCCGAACAGAGGATATGGACATTCTATCCTCTTACCTGAAAGGCTGGCGACTCAAGCTCAGTGTCCAGGAGACTGTAGCAACAATGTTCCACCTCTACAAGGGAAGCAACACATGAAATCAACGTCATCGTTGACGATGCACAGCGACAGTCTTAGTCCTCCCCGACATGCCTTGGCGTGAAGCTCGACAAAACACTGTCCTTTAAACCAGGGGTCCCCAACCACCGGGCCGCGGCCCAGTACCGGTCCGTGAGGCATTTGTTACCGGGCCGCAAAGAAAGAACAACTAATGTATACAATTTCCATTGTATCGATTATTAGCGTCTAAAAGATGTTTTATTTTGAAAAACGACCAGATTTTCTCCAACGTAACAATCGCGTCCTGATACGTTGCGAAAAAAACCCAGCCGTGAACTTGCGAAAATTAATAAAAAAAAACAAAAGTATTTGGAGAGCTTCTTTGCCGAGGAAAAAAGTCCAACTGAGGAGGAAGAAGAGGAGGAAGAAGAGGAGGCGATGACCTCCAAGAAGAGAAACCAGGACTAAGACTTAAAACTCGGGTTTTAACAGCTGACTGGCTTCGTTAACGAGCAATGAAGGGTTCAAAACTGCTTCGGCACAGAGACCAAGAACCAAGATTAAAAAACAAGAACCCTGGAATAAAAACCATGAAGGACAGAAGTAATTATTGGGACCACAATTTATGGTGAGAGTAGATATTATTGCAAGTGCATAATATAAAGTTTATTGGTAAGATTATATTCCTCTTTTCAAATTTAATTACACTCCCCCCCCCCCCCCGCGGTCCGCAAAAAAATTTCACGGCATGAAACCCGGTCCGTGGCAGGAAAAAGGTTGGGGACCACTGCTTTAAACAACACCTGGACAGTGTTAAAGGAAAGACCACTGCCCGTGCAGCACTGATACGGCGTTTAGCCGGAACCACGTGGGGAGCCTCCACCGAGGCCCTGGTCCTGCCTGCTGCTGAGTACTCTGCCCCAGTCTGGAGCCGTAGCCCTCATGTCCAGAAGCTGGATGCTGCACTCAACAGCGCACTACGGACTGTCTCCGGATGCCTACGTGCCACTCCAACCAACCAACTGCCAGTCCTTGCTGGAGTCGCGCCAGCAGAGATCAGGCGAGAGGCATCCATACTAGCTCTCGCTCTGAAGGCACATCTGAGCGAATCCAATCTTCTCCACAAGGTTGTCATGGAGACACCACATCACACCTGCCTCAAGTCCCGTCGCCCTTTTGCCACACAGGCCCAGGAACTGCTCCACACACCAGCTGACATGTCGAAGGAATCCTGGGTGAAGGCCAGATGGAGGGACCAGTGGAAGGGGGCAGTACCATCCAGGCTCCACTGCTACATTGAAGATCCAACAGATGTTCTTGACCAGGACCTGCCCCGCAAGGAGTGGAATACCCTCAACCGGCTGCGGACAGGAGTTGGACGCTTTGGTGCAACAATGCAGAAGTGGGGTCTTGCAGACGGTGCCCACTGTGAATGTGGGGATCCATCACAGACTGTGGACCACGTGCTGTGTGACAATAAACATTTCTTGATTCTTGATTCTAGTAGAGTCAGCACCGCCTGAGAAGACACGCCTGGTGGGGTCCTTGTAGTTCAACCAGCTGGTGGATTACTTCACATGGACCGGGCTGCAACGGGGCAGCGGCAGCGACATGAGGGCATCGCCCACTATCAGCGCTAAGGCTATTAGCTTCCATAGCCGCCAATGACAAGCCCCCCCCTACACTTCAGAAAACAGCACTTTCTCTTCCAATGATTGACCAGAACTCACCCCTTAATTTGCTGCTGCATCAGTGCTCGTCTCTCATTGGTTGTTCTGTCTTCTCACCTGAATCGTTCTCTCAGCACAGTTCCTTTGTTTACTGATGTTCCCTTCATACATCATCTCCTTCACCGAAGTCAGTCCACTGTCTGTGCGCACACACACACACACACACACTCTGTGTGCAGAAGCTCATGTGTTACATTTCCATCTGCTTGGGCACGCATCTACAACTCACACACTGGCTTACTGGTTAAATGGACCTTGAATGAATAAAACACAGTCGAAGAGTCACTTAACAAGCAGGACACACACACACACACACACACACACATTCAGGTGTTTGATACAGCGGTCGAAGCAGAATGGTTGTGTCTCCTTGGGATGGATCCATCATCTTTGAGCAAACCGGCCCATGAAGAACATTTCTCTTGAAATCTTGTGCATCTAGTGGCACTGCTGCTGGGGAGAAAATACATGAATGGATTCTACACACACACCCCCACACATAGAAAATGAAGAAACACATCCCCCCTGTGATTCTCTACCCTTCCCATGTCCTCCCCTCGTTTGGTGTGAAATGAAACACTAAAGTTCAGCAGCACCGGAGTCAAGGTGCTTAACAATGCAACGCTGCTGATGAACTTCTCTAGAGAAATAGATCAAGACAGAGAAACAGGTCAAGACAGGGGGTGCAAAGAAGACGCCAGTGTAGGACAGCTCCTGGAGAAATGGACACGGTGGCGCAGTGGTACGCACTGTTTCCTCACAGCAAGGAGGTTGCAGGTTCAAATCGAACTCACGGCTTTTCTGTGAGGAGTTTGCATGTTCTCTCCGTGTCTGTGTGGGTTCTCTCCAGGTTCTCCAGCTTCCTCCCAGCACAATAAACATGCAGCTATTGAAAAAGAGAATTAATTCTCTATTGACTTCACCTTTTTTTAAATGAAGGTAAAAAAAACCTACAAAACCTGAATGTGTCGGCAACGCATCGCGGAGCAACAACATTTAGAGTAATCAGTTCACCAGAGACCCCGGCGGTAACCCACGCGCACACGGGGACAACATACCACCTCTGCACAGATGGGATTCAAACCTTCGTGCTTAGAGGCGACAGCGCTAACCAGTACGCCACCATGCCGCCCTGATGGTGTAAATATGTAAATAAAAATGCATCGACAATACAGATGAGAATGGTTGTGGGACAATAACCATACTTCACACACACACACACACACGTATACATCGGTTCTCTAACATAAGTCGTAATACCGTTCAAAAACCAAAACTATTTTTCCCATAAGAAATAATAGAAACTATATGAATCTGTTCCCCCTCACCAGATTTGTTGAGTTGTTGGAGAACCGAGGTTCCACTGTATTTATATACAGTCCTGCGGTTCCACTGTATTTATACACAGTCCTGCGGTTCCACTGTATTTATATACAGTCCTGCGGTTCCGCTGTATTTACATACAGTCCTGCGGTTCCGCTGTATTTATACACAGTCCTGCGGTTCCGCTGTATTTATACACAGTCCTGCGGTTCCGCTGTATTTATATAGTCCTGCGGTTCCGCTGTATTTATACACAGTCCTGCGGTTCCGCTGTATTTACATACAGTCCTGCGGTTCCGCTGTATTTATATACAGTCCTGCGGTTCCGCTGTATTTATACACAGTCCTGTGGTTCCGCTGTATTTATACACAGTCCTGCGGTTCCGCTGTATTTACATACAGTCCTGCGGTTCCGCTGTATTTATATACAGTCCTGCGGTTCCGCTGTATTTATACACAGTCCTGTGGTTCCGCTGTATTTACACACAGTCCTGCGGTTCCGCTGTATTTACATACAGTCCTGCGGTTCCGCTGTATTTATATACAGTCCTGCGGTTCCGCTATATTTATACACAGTCCTGTGGTTCCGCTGTATTTACACACAGTCCTGCGGTTCCGCTGTATTTATATACAGTCCTGCGGTTCCACTTTATTTGTTGGGGTTCAGGGTTGTTTTCAGAATCAGAATCATTCCCTCTCCCTCTCTCTCTCTCAGTGGGCGTGGCAGAGAACGGAGCGGCAGTAACAGACGCACCTGGAACCCATCATCCCCATTACCCCACTGCTTAAAATCCCTCCGTCTCCACCGTCAGTTACCAGATCACCCGAATGCCTCCCGTACCTGTTTCCCGTTCCAGTCCCTGCGTTTTTTGGAGAAGTCGTTCCGTTCTCTGCCAGGTACCGAACCCAGCTCAGTATTTTGGATTTTGTTTGTTGGAGTTGATTTCCCGACCGGCTGTTGTTTCTGCACTTTTGTTTGGCTGTGATTTTGTGTTGTTTTCTTGCTAGGACGTTCCGGCCCGTCCGCCCCTCAGTACAGTTTAGACTGAGTGTTTTGTGGTTGGGAGCCATTAAAGACTCTATTTTGGTTTCCCGACTCTGTCTCTGCATTTTTGGGGTCTTGCTCTGCTCCTTGGCCCTACGGGACACAACAGTATTTACATTCAGTCCTGCGGTTCCGCTGTATTTATATACAGTCATATATATACCTACTTGACTTCCCACCGTAACGGAGCGTCGGACATTTCAGCGTTTACTTATTATACGCAATGAGCCTTTCTGTGCATGTTTACCAACTTTGCTGTGCGAGCAGTGATGCAATGTGTGTGCAATCAACCAATCACGGTTGGGAATTCTATCAAAGAACTTCAGCACGTTTACCAGCAAGCTGAATAGTAAGGCTGGCATCAGCTCCAGCAAAGGCAGGATGTTCGTTTCATCACTGCTGCGATGCAGCATCCTGGTCTCAGAGAGGTTACAATGATCATTATGCATGATCTGCAAAAAGAGCAGAGAAACCTGCCATAACACAAAATAGCATATACTGAAATGTACATATACTGTAATGAGGTATACTATCTGCATACTAATTCTGCAGCACTTTGTAATATAGTGGACATAGTCCAAATCTTATATTATCACTACCTGCCATCATGATTACGATCATTTCTATTTTTTAGTTCTTGTGTTATTTAAATGTTTTAATTTAAATTTTAGGTAAATCGAAAAAAAATGCCATAGGGAAGTAGGGGTGTCAAATTATCCCGCTATGAGGAAGTCTGCGACTGACACGCTGACAAATGTACTCGCCCAGTGGATAGTGATGACCTGCAGGCCGGTAAACATGGTGGAAGATGAGGGGTTAACAGGAAGTGCTGCAACCTGCGTCCAGCGACGCATCATATGAGCCTCCGAGCAGGAAGACGGCGATGAACAGAACCGGAAAGCACGACGGAGGAAAGAAAAACAGACATTCCGTAAACACAGCAGAATTTAAATGATAGGACTGAATCTGTTGGAATGAATGTAACTCTGGGATTAATAAAGTTTTCTGATTCAAATCATACAATAATAGACTTTATAAAGCTACTGTTTGCTATATATTAATCTTTTGATCTGCCACAATAATGTAATGAATTTAAATGAAAATACCTCAAGTTGCGGGCTTTTATCTGCTATTTTTAGATGTGATTAAAAAATAGATTAATTGAACACTGTACTCTCAAAAGACCTGCTGAAAAAAGGTTCAATTTCTAAAATACGTAAGGAAATATCAGACAAAGAATATATGCCTTCACTCGATCATCTAAAGGAGGCCTGGCAACAGGATATCGGGATAAACATCACTGCCTCTCACTGGACTGCAGCTCAGGTCAACGTCCACTCATCTTCAGTTTGTGCTCGGCATGGACTTCTGCAGTTCAAAGTTCTGCACAGACTACACCTCTCTAAAGTGCGGCTCTCCAAAATGTTTCCAGGGGTGAACGCTGCTTGTGACCGGTGTGGCCGAGAGCAGGCCACACTGGCTCATACGTTCTGGAAGTGTCCTGACATAATGCCTTATTGGGCCAAGATATTTAACATGTTGTCGAACATTTGTCAGACACAACTACAGCCTGATCCTGTGTTGGCATTGTTTGGAGTTCCCTCAGCCTTGACTGGTCTCTCGAACAGGCAAAAAACGGTTATTGATGATGATGATGATGAATATATTTATTAGATAGAATGTCAGAGTACAAGTACAGTCACACAGTAGCATGTATTACAGTACAAATAACGTCAAACATCCTGTCTAAGAGGAGTATTTCTAAAAAGCCCTTGCGGGCTTGTTTCCGTTGAAAGTCCTTCGTACATAAATCATCCACAATTAACAATACAAATAAAAATAAAACCAATATTAAATTACACAATTGATGCAACGTAACATTAGAAAAACAAAAAGAAAATGATTTTACACCGCCAGTGCAAACTAACAATTAATCTAAAATAAATTACACCACTGATGCAAAGTGACAATAAATAACTTACATAAATTACAATAAATTACTAAAGCAATTAATACGTGCAACGTAGGTGGACAAAAAAAAGGAGGGGGGGTTTGATCCGGAGAGAGTCGTGATGACTATCTCCGTTTCTGTCCCCCTAAAATGTGTATTTTTAGGGCCGTTTTGAAGGAGGTGCATGTTTTGAGGGCGGGAGTCAAACCGTTCCACCCTTGGGTGGCCGTATTGTAAAAAGATGATTTACCCATGTTAGTCCTATAGGAGGGGGTAATCAGGTTGTTGTTTGAGCTCCCTCTAGTGTTGTGGCTGTGGGTGTCACTAAATCTGTGGAGGTGTTCCGTCAGGTATGCAGGGATTGAGGGGACTGAGGGCAGAGCTGCATTGACTATTTTAAATGCCAATCCCATTGTGAGTTGTTTAACCCTGTCTTCTACCCTGAGCCATTTTAGGCTAGCAAAATGTCCAGGAAGAAGGTGGGTCATGGACCCCAGATTGAGGAGTAGCCGAATCAGTTTGTTTTGGGAGGTTTGGAGCCTGGTTTTCAGGGACATTTTGATGTTGGAATACCAGGAGGTGCTAGCGTAGTCAAAGAGGGGCTGAACGAGGGCTTCAGCAAGCGTCCGGAGAGCACTTTTGTTGACAAAAGCAGACATTCTGCCCAAAAATCTTGTTCTCTGATTGACTTTTTTGATCACCTTAGTTGCCATACTATCGCCAGACAGGTATTTGTCAAGAACATAGCCCAAATAGGTAATCTCTTCTTTGCTGGAGATGACTGTATTATCGACTGTGACCTTGAAATCATTAACATTTATCTCACGTAGAGAGTGTTTAGACCCAAAAAGAATCGATTCGGTTTTACCAAGATGTAGTGACAGTTTGTTATCGGTAAGCCAAGTACGGATTCTGGTGACCTCAGAGCTGAGAGCCTCCTCAACCTGCACTTCGTCCTCTCCCGAAATCAGGAGTGCTGAGTCATCAGCAAACAGGAACAATTTGCAGTTACAGGCAGCATTCATGTTGTTAATGTATAGGAGGAACAGTAACGGCCCTAGAATGCTGCCTTACGGAACCCCACAGCTCACCGGGAGGGACGAGGACAAGGTTCCGTTTATGTCAACCATTTGTTCTCGATTTCATCCAGTTTACTGATGTGCTATCAAAACCAATCGCCCCTAGTTTATTCAATAGGATTGAATGGTTAACGGTGTCAAAGGCCTTCTGGAGGTCCAGCATGACCATGCCGCAGTACTTGCCCGAGTCTACTTCACGCTTAATGTAGTCGGTCAGATATATGAGGCACGTGTCAGTGGAGTGGGATGTTCTGAAGCCCGATTTGAATTCAAACAGCAGGCTATGCTCGGCGAGGTAGCGGTTGATTTGCTCCTGGATTAATCTCTCCATAACCTTTGAGATGGAACAAAGGATGGAAACAGGGCGGTAGTTGCCAGGTTCTAATTTGTTTCCTTTTTTATACAGAGGGATAACCCGCGCCGTCTTGAATTCCTGTGGGACGTGGCACTGATTGATGGATAAATTTATCAGATGGGTTACCACGGGGGCGATAGAGACAGCTGCGTCTCTGAGGAACCGGGTGGGTATGTTGTCAAGGCCTGTGGCCTTGTTAGGTCGAAGGGCAATTAGTTGTTTTAGCACATCAACAGTATTTACAGGTGTGAAAGAGAAAGTGTCCTTTTTGGCACCGAGCTTCTCATAGTGAGTTTGGATGTGGTCAGAACCATACAGACCTGAATGCGGGGGGAGTTTGCTGACCAACAGGGGGCAATAGTGGTGAAAAAGCTGTTAAAACAATTAGCTACCACCAACCTGTCGGTCTGGAGCGAACCACTTGAGTTAATGCAGATATTACTGGTTTTTGTTTGGAGTCTGTTGCTGCAGCCTAATTGTTTCAGGGCCTCCCACAGTTTTTGTGGGTTGCTTTTGTTTGCCTCAATGTTCTCATTTAAGTTGTTCTCATTTTTTATCATTTTGTTAACCACATTGCGTAGTTTTCTGCTTTTTTCAAGTAGTTCCTCGTTGTTGGTTTTTCTGTACTCAGAGTAACATTTGTTTCTGAGCTTGATGGCATTCAATATTTCCCCCTTCATCCAAGGTTCTGTACGGGTTCTGACCCGAACAGCTGTTATGGGTGCTATCTTATCGACTACGGACAGAAATGCAGATTTAAAGGAAGACCAGGTCCCCTCGACAGAGGCGGAGTTTAAAGTTTCAGACCAATCAGTTTCCTCCAGCGCTGTTGTTAGAGCTTCTGGGGAGTAATGCTTCATGGTTCTGCAGTTGATTGTGGATCAATGAGCTGCAGGTCTATGAATTTTTCGAGTGCAGAAGATCATGTTGTGATCACTTAAATTGCACTCGATGACACCACTGTTTTTGATTCTAGATTTGTCCGATGTCAGGATTAGGTCTATGATGGTTCTAGAAGTGGTGCTTACCCTTGTAAATTGCTGAATCAGCTGGGTAAAGTTATGCAGATTACAGAAGCTGCTGAAGGATTTGAAAGTCGGGGTGTCTTTCCGAAGGACATTGGTGTTACAATCTCCTATCAGAATGACCTCCGAGCTTCCCAAGCCCATCACATGCTTCTCCAATAAATCATAGAATGAATTTTGGTCTGGGGGTCTGTACACTGCGCCAATGACCAGAGGTTTAGCTCTGGGATAAATGATCTTTACCCAGACAGACTCTGTGTCTGTTCCTAGTTCTGGTAGAACGGTGAAGTTGAGGTCTGATCTAACGTAGATGTAGACCCCGCCCCCATGACGGTCCCTGTCCTTCCTGATAACAGTGTAACCCTTAATCTCAATCTCAGTGTCTTTACAAGAATCATCCAGTTTGGTTTCAGAAAAGGAGAGAATTCCAACCTTACCGTTGCCAAACATCGATGTTAACTCGGACATCTTGGATTTGCATGTCAAGCTGTTCACGTTGAGATGAATAATGTGAAGACCTCTCCCCGAGAAAATGTTATTCATATCTTCCGTGGAGTAGAAGCCTTTGTTATTCACTGTCTCTGGGGGGACGCTGGGGGGAGGAGGGGGTATCGATGGGGGGGTATTGTCCGCCGGTGAATGGGGTAGGGTGGGGCCGTTGGGCAGGAGGGGGGCGCTGGGGTGGCGGTATCGATCGTAAACAAAGGGAATGGCCGACCGATACCTGGGGGGGAGTGCAGCTGGGGGGGTGGGAGTGCAGCTGGTGTTCTCAGGCGTTGCTTCGTGGCGAAAAACTCCGGGGGAATAATCCGCATTTCCGAGGCCTCTGCTCGATGTGTTTCCAGGGCGGTGGGGGAAGCCCCTTCCGTCACCGTGACGTATCTGCGCCGGGGGAATTCCGTGACGCGCCGTCGCGCGTTGGCTGCATCCCTCGGCGCGAAGTGCCGGAAGTGAAAACAGGGAGAACGCTTGCGCTGCTCATTCTCCGTCTTGCTGCTGGGGGGGTTCGGTGGTGGGCGATGTGGCGTTTGGCTGGGTTGACCTCGGGAGGTTTGTCGCGAAGTCCTCGGGGCGCGGCCTCCACGTGTCGCTGCTCCAGATGTTGTGAGCGGCGACGAAGGGCGAGTCGAACGGCGTCTCCGTGAACGTAGAATTCGCGTCTCCGGGTCCCGGGTTTGGGTGTATATTTCCGGACAGAAGTAGACTCATACAGATGATTTTCCTTACTGTCCTGCCGTCCAGGTGGTGCACGTTTCTCCTCCTGGATTGAAACCGCTTCAGATCGCCCAGAGTTTTAAAATGCGCTGAAGAAGCGGCGCACGTGAACGATCCATTTCTTTCCGATATCCTCGGTAAAAGTACTTCCTGGGACTCGATGAAAATTAATCCCTGTAAGGTTACCGCATAGATCAGCACAAAATAGTTCAATATTTTTAGGATGGATTTCAGAAGAAGATGTTGTTTCCTCTTGTAGAGCAGTGATCGAGGTGGAATGCAAGAGCTCGCCGGGAGCTCAGCAGCGGTGCGACCGCTCTCACCGACCATCTCTTCACTGTGTATTACATTTGTTACAGTGTTGTCTAGGAGACTGATCCTATTAAACTGGAAAAAAAAAAAACTCCGTCCTACTTAAATCTCTTAAATGATGTAATGAAGCACGTTCAATTGGAGAAGATTAAATTCGAACTGAAACGGAGGGTAGATGACTTTTATTTGACGTGGGATGCTTTTTTGGAGTACTTCAGCGAAAAATAAACAGAAATAAACATACAAATGCATAGATATGACTAGCTTGAACCCCCCCCTCCCACCCCTTTTTTTTGTGTGTGTTTTCTTTTTCTCTTTTTTTCTTTTTTCTTGTCTCTTTTTCTTCTCTTTTTCTTTGTCTCCATTGTTGGTGTCAGTTTTTATTATTTTAATTATCTATGTGAGTGTGTATGGATGCGTGTACATTGTATGTGTATGAGTATTTGTACATGCTGTACTTCAATGTTTAATGTGTTCATAAGAAAATAAATAGATTTGAGAAAAAAAAATGGATTAATTAGAATGATTAATTACAGATCATAATTAATTCACAGCACTAATGGGAAGTTGCCACGTACAGAGCTTAAATCCACGCATATGTTTAAATATATATATATATATAAAGTGTCTGTTATTTCAGACGCATTCATGCATCTAGCTGTTAGCAGCTCGTTAGGATGTTGAAGGGAATCTGGTCAATCGTTTTTTTTTTTTTTTTTTTTTTTTTTTTTTTTTTACCTTGTCTGCATTCGTGCTCCACAGTGACGGACATAACGTCAGTCACTGCTGGAGTTCTATGCAATTTTTATTCTTATAGTGATTGTGACCGTCACCTGCCCTCTTGGCAGCCTAGCCTATTCCTATTTTATTGATTTTATTACCTGCTTACCGCCGTAGAGGGCTGTGCACACCGCAGTGAACATACAACATGAACAAACAAAAAGTGACAAAAACACAGTGTTCTGAGAAGAAAGTGCAATGGATTTATTTGTGCCCCTTAATTCTACCCCTTCCATCCAATCATCACCAAGAGTTGTCCCAATAGACCAGGTTCACATTCGTCTCTAGAGGAAAGTATGGATCACCAAGTTCTCAGATCTGAGGAAAAAGAGAGAGAGCATAGTGAGAGCCACAAGCACTGACCCAGCAACCTCCACTAACTCAGAGATCTGTGTGCGGGGTTGACTCTCTAAACGAGTTTTAATAGGTGCTGGAGTGGTGGATCTGGCATGCGTGAAACCTCCACCTAAGAACGGGGCAGCCATCCCAGACCCAACAATGGCAACATAAGCCCCCAGATCACCCCAAGCAGCTACAGCAACCCAAGAACGACCACCATGGCCCCACCAGAACCACACGCAGAAGAACCAGTCCAGGGCCCGGGGGGCGACTTACACCAACACAGCCGACGAAACCTAGGCCAGCGCAGCGGCACGGGGCACAGCGGGCCGGCCTGGCGCCCCACCAGCACCCAACACCACGCCCCCCCCAACCACCCGCCCCCCTCCCAGCACCCTCCACCCATCCCACACACCCCCCACAGTCCCCCAGCCCCCCCCACAGTCCAGCCCCCCCCACCCCCCACCCCCCACCCCCGCCCCCCACCCCCGCCCCCCGCGCCCCCCCCGCCCCCTCCCCCCCACCGCACCCCTCCCCCCCACCACCCAACCCACCGCCGAGCTCGGGCAACCCCCCAACCCAGCGAACCAGCGTCTGGGGAACGGGAGTAGACAGTGCAGGGGCTTCAGCCCTATCCGACCCTATACAGCCATTTGGGAGGAGAGTATTATTCCCTGGGATGGAGAGTAGGGAGCAGGAGGCCGGACCACCGTCCCACCCCAAGCCCAGCCCGCTAAGGCCCCACATGCCGCGCCAAGGCCAAAAATGAATAAATTGATTGTGAACCCCCCCCCATACCCTGTCTATATGGCTCCCCAGATCCCAGACTGGGGAACCCTCCCAACACCGGGAATCTGGTCAATCGTATCTGAATGAAGACTTGTTGGCTTCTCGTTGACTAGTCCAAGACAAGGCTGAGGTCAGCGTTCTCTGGTCTGATTGAGTATTAACTCATCGAGTGCCAGCCATTTTCAGCTATGTTATATGCTGAGTGCCCCAGTTTTTACTCATTTTGCCAGATTTTTCAAGCTCCACAGAATATTCTTTCATTTCGGTAAAAAGAGTGTGTTCCTCCCATTTTCCGTTCCAGAGTTATTGTTCGTTGAAGAGAGGCAGATTTCAATGTTAGGGTTGGTAGTGCATGTTGGGTTATAAAAAAGTATTTAGTTAATGGCATTACATGAGTTAAATTAATCGATTCTTTTTTTCTATGAGTGTGACCCTGCACGCATTAAAACCCATGAATTATTGCTTTCTCTAAATACCACCCGTGAGTGATTCAATAACTCCATTACAAGTACTCATCCTACTGTACAATTATGCAAGGGCTTGCAGAAATAGTGTTTTTCACTCAGACACACACAGACTATTCCCTGAGTACTGTCAACATTAGTATTGACATGGATTCATCCTCTCACATTTTTATTACGTTCACTTAGGATAAAAAGCACAATATCTTAAGTTAAGATACCGTAATTGTAAAACAGAACTGAGGTGTTCAAACATACAGAGCGAGCGTGCGCTGCGGGTTAATGCCGCGGCTGGTCCATTACAGGGGACCTTTGCAGTGTGAATGACTGCAGGGCTTTAGGTGATTTATGTACTAGTGCAACAGCAAATTGCATCTCATTACGTCTCGTTGTAGCAATAAGCCGTTCTGTCATTCATCTCTATCTGTTAGTGCAGCACATAAATATTACAGATGAGACTCGAGGTGGTCGTGTGGGACAGAGCTAATGAGTTTCACCCGTTCCTGTGTGAAGAAACAAGAGAATGCAAAATGTTTCAAAAAGAAGAATCCAGATCATCAAGCAGAGAGCTGTGTGATTCGAGACTCCGTCAGACTCATCTTGTTCTTTCCTAGGCTTTACTTCCGTGGCACTAATGCAGGTACTTTCACTCAGGTGCACCTGGACTGAACATTCAGCCTACATGAGACATCTTTGCTGCTACATCACAAACATGACACAAAGCTCTTACAGAACTTCACTCATGCTTAAACAAGTGTTTGAAGATTAATTTCCTGAGCGGGTGTTCCTCGAGCCGTTTTGACGTTTTGATCATCTTCTGCAGTTATTTAGGAGAATGTTGCTTGAATGTTAGCATCTGTTTCATAATTCACTGTCATTCACTCCTCTGATTTAAACACAAGGCTGAGAAGGCTATGATCTCACTATCCTGGGGGTACAACATAAATAGTGCAAATACACACAGGTATTTTCCATTTCTACCCCCCCCCCCCCGCTGCCCCACCACCACACACACACCACTCGCTGTCTCGTTACTGAGCCAAGGTGAGACCTTGGCTTCTCTGTTGAGCATTCAACGCACCATCTGGCCCCACATAAGCCAACCCATTTACCTTCACGTGCACAGGTGCAAACACTCTCTATAATGTGAGCACGCACCGAGAAAAAGACCTGAAACTTCCACACGTGTCGGAACACGCATCTGTTTGCCCTGTAGTCCCCTGCCTCCAAGCCGGGGTGTGGTGGGGGCAGAAACACACACTCTTTACTGGCCAGCCTGCAGCCTGCTCTATTCCTCCGTACCACGCGGTGAGCTCCGCCTCTCGCCAGCTGAGGCAGACTCAGAATCCCGTGTCTCGCTAAAGCAGAAAAAGCGTTGAATGAATGAATGACTGACTGAATACAAACTATTGAAGAGTCGTTATTTTAATAATATATCACACTGACTTTATTCACAGATCTCCAAATGTTGACGCTGTGTGCATTAACCCGGATGTACTTGAATGCGTTGAATGCGCCACTGGTCACCCTACCTACGAGAACGTTGAACTATTATCTGCAAAGCAAACGATTACCGGTGAAAATAAATGCCACACTGCGTGGCTTTCGGATCTAATTTCCGATCCAAAGGGAATACAGGAAGTGAAGTGAGCCTATATAGTTTTCCAGTGGGAGGATTCCTCTGGATTGGATTGGAAAATTACATCTGAAAGCCGTGCAGTGTGGCATTTTGTTCTTTCGCCGGTAATAGTTCGCTTTTGCAAAGGGGAAAAGTCCAACTGGGGAGGAAGAAGAGGAGGAGGAAGAAGAGGAGCCGACAACATCCAAGAACAGAAAAATTATTTTAACAGACAAGCCAGGAGCTACATTCCCTCTAAGCTGCGCGCGTGCGCAATTGCGCACCGCTGATGCGGTCTTTGCGCAGCAAAAATCTCCGCGGCGCACAAAAAAAAAATCCAACCTGAATGTAAAATAAAAGAGACACGTAAAAGTTCATCCTGTGCTACTTTTCAATGTGAGCCAGTGAGTGGCCGGTGCCCGGTAACCGGTAACCGGTGCTGCAGCTAACGATGAGAGTCACGTGCGTCTTTACGCAGCTAATCGACGTCCACAGGTGTTTGAGTGAACGAAGCGGCGTGGCCGATGTGGAGGGAAGACGCTTTATAATAATGACAAGGCGAACAAATATATACTCCTCATCATCCACAGTTAACACCTTTTCTCTTCTGTATACTTGTTTAGAAAAACAAATGTTGTACCTCCTTTGCTTGTTAATTTTATGTTTTATTTGTTGATTTTATCTTTTGTTTTTGTGTTTCTTTTATACTATTGTGCACTTTGAGGTTTGCTTTCAAATATAAAGTGCGTTCAACATAAACTTTATTATTATGATGTTGCTCACATTTGTCCGAGGGTCTGCTCAGGGAGTTTGTGTGTTTGCTCAGACGCACGAAACATTAGAGGGAACATTGGCCAGGAGTCAGATTTAAAACACGGTTTATCTACAGCTGCCTGGCTTCGTTAACGAGGCAATAAAGGGTTCAAAACTGCTTCGGCACATAGAGACCAGAACCCTGGATTAAAAGACACAAACCCTGTGTAATACTTGTTTAACAGTTATTGCAAGTGCATGATATAAAGTTTATTGGTAAGATGATAATCCTCTTTTTTTATTTAATTAGTCCCCCGGTCCAAAACAAAAATTGGCCACCATGAGACCAGCAGGAAAAAGGTTGGGGGCCGCTGCTTTAAGACATCCACAAAGTTCATCTTCAAGAATGATAGAAACTGCCCGACCAATTAGGTCTCTGGATCGGATTGTGCGTCATCGTGAGAACGCCACCATGCATTCACAATGATGTGCACTTTAGTAATTGTAATGCAACATTTGCTGAAACATGAGTTTAAATAAAACACCCCTGATATGACATCCTTAGTGGCAGAGTAGCCAAATAAATACTGCACAGTTGGATCTGCGTTGCTCGTTGTGTTGCCTCAGCGAATCCATCAGAGCGAAAGGCTTTACTTTCTAAGTGTTCCGTCTCTTCTCTGCCTGTTTTTCATTTCAGCATGCATCACTTCAGCGCCGTCGCAGTGAGCGGCCGACAGACTGCATCAGACAGCATTCGCCTTATAAAGTATAAAGTATAAAGATCCAAGCACAAGACAAATGAGGCTGGAATTCATTCCCTGGTTGGTGCGTGGAGGTGGCCATTAGTGCATACAGTTAGTTTACAGCAGCCTCTACATCATCATTGAAGCAAATAGCTTCATGTATTACATAGTTGCATGCCCCCCCCCCCCCCCTAAATAATGACTCCGGGTGCAATGGAAACTATGGGAGAAGCTATTACTTTTCAGCACGCCGCATCTGTCTCTGCTGTTCAAATAGTTGCTGTCTAAAATATGCATGAGACAAAATGTGTCCCTGTCAGAGCGGCAAGGAAAGAGAACAATAGCATGGGGGGGGGGTTCTTAGAACTGAGGTAACATGATGCCGTTTGTATCGTTACCTCTAGTGCTGTAAATTACTGAACTACAATGGCGGGCGTCGGTGGAGAGCGGAAGGTTCAAATGTCCTTCGTTTAATATTCAGGAATGGAAAAATAAGCAGCTTATTTATTTATTGTAATGCGAACGTGATGAATATGTATTAGCAGCCATCAGCGGCGTCACCTTGAGCACAACTGAACACGCGTGTGTTGTGAGTGTGGGGCTGAGTGTGTGTGACTATTTAGAACGCAGCCAAGGTTACCTGTCAAGGCAGAACACGGAATCAGACGGACTCTGTTAGCTTCAGACTACAGCCGGATGTCGAGGGTTGCCGTGAGATTTCCTGCCTCGAGCTGCTGTCTTGATGTAGGTTGATAATCAATACAAAAAGACAAAATAGCATTTTATGTCAAATTCAGGCGTCCCAGACAAGAATTCAGCAAACAAGCACAATGATTAACCCCGAAAACTCTACTAGTGCACTTCCTGTGACTTCCTGTGTCCTACAGCTACTTCCTGTGAACTACAGCTACTTCCTGTGTCCTACAGTGTTCACGCTTTAACAATGCAAGCTGTGGGCTAAACCGAAATGTCATTCGTTCTTCTGAGTTTCCAAGAACGATGATTATAAACCGGGAAGCTCTTTCAGAAGTCCTCTTCAGAAATGTAAAATGGCGTGATCCCAGCCATCATACGGAGATAAAAACTAGAATGTCCCTCTGCAGAGAGCGTCTGCAGCCCCCGCCTCCAGCAGGACGTCTGCAGCCCCCGCCTCCAGCAGGACGTCTGCAGCCCACGCCTCCAGCAGGACATCTGCAGCCCCCGCCTCCAGCAGGACGTCTGCAGCCCCCGCCTCCAGCAAAGCCATCTAGCTGTCCACAAGTACACAAGCATACAAATGGCGAGTCAACAATTGTGTTGGGAAGTTAGCTTTGATTGGAGGCGACAGATCTCCTTAGGGAAGATCCAAATGCAACATGATCCATGCCTGCTCCTGCTTTCTGTTTCCTCTGGTTAGGTTAGGGCAGATCCTCGGATGGAGGCACACATGAGAGAAGATGAAAGGAACACGGGGAGAAGAAGGCGGTGAGGGAAACAGGGAGAACGTGGAAGCGCCACTGTCTGTGAAGCTGCGAAGTCCACATCTACAATGGAGCTTCCATTCTAAAGCCCTCTGGAGTGGAGACAATTCTTGGAATAATGCAACATGTCAAAATACTTCCAGAACTATTGAGGATATGCAACAGCTTGGGGAACAGCTGAATGTCCTGGACTGGCCTTCGAAAGCTGAAACCTTAGTTTCACATAGATTCAAGATTCAAGAGATTCAAGATACTTTATTTGTTATTATGCAAACATAATAAAATTGTGTGAAGGCATAAAGGGCTTCCTTCCACTGTGATGGTTACAGCACAAGACGTTTGCTGTCCTGCTCTCAGAGCTGGCATTGGCAGTAATAACTGTTGCATCAAGATCAAGCATATCATTTTTATTTTAGCCTTTTTGTTTGAAATTTCGACCAAAACACCTGAATCTGTTGCAATGTGCTATTGATAGTGTGCCAATAAACCCGCCGTGCATTTAGAGGTGGATAATTTGGCCTCCCACTGCTCACTGCTTCAGTTTGTGATGCATCTGGCTTGTTATTATATTTATTATTGTTGTAATTACCGCAGAGGCGGCGTTATTCGATCGCCGGACTTTGTTTGTCTGACTGTTGGCAAGATATCTCAAACCGTTCTGCATGGATCTTGAAGACATGTTCTGTAAATATTGGGAATGCTATCAGGAACAGATGATTACATTTTGGTGCTGATCCAGAAGAAATCCTGGATTCGGCATCACTTTGAAATTATCGTTAACATTGTAGTCAATGGAGCTTCAAAATATGTTCCTCAATATCTCGGTTGATTATTGAACGATGTTTATGGGATTTGACAGTCATGAAGGGTGGGGGCCTCTACTTCACCACCTAATTTCATCTGGATCGGATCCAGAATGAGGTCAGGAAAAAATATTACATTTTAACATTAAAAACTCATTTAAGGATTAAAAATCAGCTAAAAATACACATTGACTCTGACTCACTTTTCATGGTTGGTGTATAAAGATACCGAGAACAACAACAGCGAGTGTTTTCAGTATCCATATGGAATTGTGATGACGTCATACAGAGAGGGGCATCTTCTGGCTGAAGGACTGTCCATCAGCAACGTGTTGGTTGTCAAGCAAGGAAAAAGCTCCAGTTGTGAAAATTAAGTACACGAAAAAGGAAATGAAATGAGAGTCATGTTCTTTGACATGAATTTATCATTAAAGTCAGCGTTAAATGGAGGAGCGTCTTCTGTAGCCAGCTGCGCCAGGCTCCACCAGAGCCGATTGTGATCACAAATGGAAATACCAGAACAGAAAAAAGGAGCAGGCAAGCTGTGTGTATGTGTGTGTGTGCATGCGCGTGTGCGTGCGCAGTCCTGTGTCAACATCAATAATACATGTGAAGATATTTGGTTAATAATTTCCGTTTTAAAGATCTACAAATGTAAAAATAAAAGCACTTTTATTGTTTGCATTGCTACCAACCAGCAAAATAATGGCCACCAAGATAAATGTTGCATTCATTAAACTGTTGCTTCGAAATCCATGCAGGGAGAGAAAACCAATGGCAGTGGTGCTGACTCCAGAGACCGCTATCCCAGCACGTTATGGCTGAATGACCATTCACCAGCTGAAAAAGCCGACAGGATGCAGGACGGTGTAACAGTCATTATGAGGACAGGTTTAACAGTCATTTCGAGGACAGGTTTAACAGTCATTACGAGGACAGGTTTAACAGTCATTACGAGGACAGGTCATTAAGAGGACAGGTTTAAGAGTCATTACGAGGACAGGTTTAACAGTCATTAAGAGGACAGGTTTAAGAGTCATTACGAGGACAGGTGTAACAGTCATTACGAGGACAGGTGTAACAGTCATTAAGAGGACAGATTTAAGAGTCATTACGAGGACAGGTGTAACAGTCAAACGAGGACAGGTTTAACAGTCATTATGAGTACACGTTTATCAGTCATTACGAGGACAGGTTTAACAGTCATTAAGAGGACAGGTTTAAGAGTCATTACGAGGACAGGTGTAACAGTCATTACGAGGACAGGTGTAACAGTCATTAAGAGGACAGATTTAAGAGTCATTACGAGGACAGGTGTAACAGTCATTACGAGGACAGGTGTAACAGTCATTAAGAGGACAGATTTAAGAGTCATTACGAGGACAGGTGTAACAGTCAAACGAGGACAGGTTTAACAGTCATTATGAGTACACGTTTATCAGTCATTACGAGGACAGGTTTAACAGTCATTATGAAGACAGGTTTAACAGTCATTACGAGGACAGGTGTAACAGTCATTACGAGGACAGGTGTAACAGTCATTACGAGGACAGGTTTAACAGTTAGTTAGTTAGTTATTTCAGGCAATGACAAAAAAAGCAAACAAAACAACCCGTGTCACATTGCACTAGCCACATTTAAAAAAAAAAATAATATGCCAATTCTGCCTGAAAGGGAGTGGGAAGAAGAAAACGTATTTAATTGCACCCCTATTTCTCATAATATATAAACATAATAAGCTCCACTGTTACAAACTCCAAATTATATCAAACAACAACTATAGACTTGATGATTTTGAAAAATAAAACAAAATATCTGATGAAACAGTAGTTAAATTACAAAATAACAAAATTCTTTTTTTTTTCATTATGGTGTTACCACAGGTAACAGATGACTGTTTAAAAAATCATGCGAAAATGAATAATAAAGAAATACCAGCAATGGTAATACAGTAGTCCCTCGATATAATGCGGTTCATCTTCCGCGACTTCGCTGCTTCGCGGAGTTTTAATGCAATATTTCAGGGTTTTTTTTGCACTTGAACGCGCCTTGAAGCGGCGCAAGGACGAAGAGGCGCGGTCGGCGAAACTGTGAAATACGCGTGAGTCGTTATTAATCATTTCTCATGTGTTCAGCCTCGTAGGTTGATCATTAAAATTAAATTTGTTATTTCTAAAAGCTATCATGTTTATTTGTTAAGCGTTTGTTTTATAGCGCTCTTATTCTCTGTGTAAAACGAGGCTTTTATTTTGTAGGAGCATACACGTCACGTATGCCGTCCCTTTTGGGTTTTGTTTCTTCCTGTTGATACATGTAGCCGCTGCCGTTCCGCTGTGCTAAGCTATCCAATAAAGCAGCATGAGAGGCTAAAGACAGCACGAGTAGAATATTTGTTCTTCTGCACTCCAAGCGGCTCTTTCCTCGACCTGCACGCCTTAACATTATTAACAGGAAAACGTTTACTGTTCGTACTATATATTTATATTTCTCAAACAAATGTTTAGTTCTGAAAAGGTTTTGATCTTTGGTTTCATTCTACAATACTGAAACAATCTATTTAGATTAATGCCTGACTGTTAAATGTGTATAAAGTGTGTGGTGAGGGGTTTTACAGCCTTAAAACATTTATGTACACGTATAATAATTAAAAAATATATATAAAGATGACTACATTGCGGATTTCACTTATTGCGGGTTATTTTTAGAACGTAACCCCTGCGGAAAATGAGGGACTACTGTAAACATATACCAACAATGGTAATGGGCATATACCAACAATGGTAAAGAAACAACGAGCACTGGTACAAATTACAGATATACCTTCAAGACCCTCTGTCTGAATATTGTGAGTAAACCAGATGTCTATATCAGTGTTTCCCAACCTTTTTTGAGCAACGGCACATTTTTTACATTTACAAAATCCTGCGGCACACCACCAACCAAAATGACACTAACACGGTACATATTAAATTAGATGACCTTTATTATAATACATATAGTTAATAATATAGTTTTTAATGTATTTATACTTAGTGTGAAACCTGGGGCTGTTTGGATGAACACAAAATGGATATCCTGGCAGTAATGGTAGAAAGACACACACAAAGCTCTTCCTCATCAGCTCTCAGTCTCTCTGTTTGTAGTTTTTATCGCCGTCCAGCTTGAGAAGCTCAGCTCACACAGATATGTGGTTGAAAACGGGAGCAATGTCAAAATAGCTTTGTTGGCCAGAACAGGGAACTCCTTGGCAACAGATCAGGAAGGAAAGGCAGATCAGCAAAGTTTAGCTTTAAACCACGATCTTGTTTCAGTTCAATGTAGTGATGGGAATTCCGGCTCTTTTAAGAGCTCCCAAGTGGCTCCTGAGATTTGTTGTTGTTGTTGTTGGCAAAATTAATTTTATGTTGTCATTGTCATTAATTTACGAATGTAAAAACATGCAATATATCAAATGTTGATTAAATGTCTTTAATTAAATCCTCTTTGCACTGCTAGCTAGCTACAAAAAACATATTATATAATATAAAATACAAAACCAAACCAAACACATCTCACAGAGAACAAGGTCAAATCTCTGCATGTAAATCTCAAACAACACATCAAGAAAACATAAATTAAAAAGTGTAAAAGATAAAGCAGCATCAGGTAACAGTTCTACTGTTTTACAGAAGAATGGCATCAAAGGAAACCGAGTGGCTCAGCTTGGAGGGGCTGATCCTGGTTCTCTTTCTGTTATAAACTGTCCTGTTCTGGAGAAGCTTCTCTCTGAGGGGACAGATGTTGCCACGATACAGTCTCCGTGTGTAAGACGTGGGTAGACTGAACACTTGGGGGTCTGCACTTCTTTGGATAAGCTGCTCCTCAAGATACAAGCTTACTTTACTTTATTTTATTTTGCCTTTGTGTCAGCCGCATTAAAATTTGTCCAGATTTTACTACGTTTTCTATCACTCGTTTTTTTCCTTACCCTTTCTAGCGCGTAGTTTGTCTCCAGTCTAAAGTTCTTCTCTCTCCCTGCCTCCCTTTCGTTTCGTCCACACGCTGTGCTGCATGTGCGTAACCCCCCCCCCCCCCCCGCTTGTTGTGGACACGCAGACACCCACACACATCTCGCCCAATCACGTTAGACTTTAACATAATTTATTTTGGCTCACAATCAGCTCCCAATGACGGGAACCAGCTCCTGTCGTTCACTTCAAAGTCTGAAGAGCGATCTACGGGCGGCACACACACTTTATTACAGCACGGACACCCAACAATGGTTCATTAGGTGATATTAGATTATTTCCCACGGCACGCACACTGGTTGGGAAACACTGCTTTAAATACAGCGCAGTTGCGTGACGTTTATTTTGAAGTGTGCGCTCTTATTTTGAAGTGCAAGAATAAGCTGCTGTACTCGAGTTAGCGGCAGAGAGGAACGGAGCGACACCGTGCTCCGGTCTGAAGAGTGATCTACGGGTGGCACACACACGTTATTACAACACAGACACCCGACAATGGTTAATTAGGTGATATTAAAAGAAAAAAAAGATTAGGTGATATTGGAAAATTTCTCACGGCACACCTGACGATCTCTCGCGGCACACCGGTTGGGAAACACTGGTCTATATAATAGCTTAAATTGATGAATACTGTGACATTGCTTATGGTGTGCATCCAGACTGTTCCAAAGTTTTACTCCACGTACAGACAAACAAAAACTTTTGAGTGTGTTTCGAACTTGAGGTAATTTAAAAACTCCAAATCATCTCAAATCATGAACCGCTGCTCAAACAAAAACCCATTGTAGGTGAATTGGTAATGATTTGTTAAATGCCTTCAATAGAACTACTAGAGTGTTGTATTTGACCAGATCCATAAATTTAAGCAACTTTGACTGAATAAATAAGTTATGAGTATGATCCCGAAATCCAACCTTGGGAATGCTCGTTTCTGTAATATGCATAATGGTGTGACAGTCATTACGAGGACAGGTTTACCAGTCATTATGAGGACAGGTGTAACAGTCATTATGAGGACAGGTGTAACAGTCATTATGAGGACAGGTGTCACAGTTATTATGAGGACTGGTTTAACAGTCATTACGACGACAGGTGTAACAGTCATTACGAGGACAGGTGTAACAGTCATTGTAAGTAAGACCTGTAAGTAATCACAAGTCACTCACCTTTATGTTCTTTAACTCCAGCTGTTGTCTGACAGCAGCCGGACTAGCAGCCGGACTGATGGGCGACTGGGCGCACCATGCTTGAACAGTCTGGAATGAGTGTCTTGGATTGATCGACCAAGCAAAGTGTGTATCTTGTTCCTTGCACCCCGGGAAAGAGGCACATTATGCATGTAATGTAACCGAGTCTTCGTGCATCCGGCCACTTGACAGCAAACCAACTGCATAGATCTTTGCCTAATGAAATGCAGTTTATAAAGTTGAGGAGTTCTCTGAAATAGAGTAGACTAATTTTCTCTAAATGCAACGGCAGCCGACAGTAAACCCAACCTGAAGGAACAAACCCAAACAAAGCAGCTTTAACGAGGCCGCAAATCAACCAGCTGGCTTTTTTGTGAAAGAAACGTTTCCTCAATCCAATCTCCCTCTCCCATAAAATGAAGAACGAGAAAAGCCCTAGAAGAGCGCAGACCTCCGCCCAGCATCTCAGTCGCCCCATGTTGTGATTTACACCAAAAATAATGACCCTACAAGGTGGCCCGGTGGCGCAATGGGAGACAAGAGAGTCGGGTCCAAAGAGGCAGGAGCTGATCAGGTGAGATGTGGAACAGATGCATATTGAATGCATATTTCACAAGATATGATGATTTTTTTTTAAGCCTCCATTATAAGTAAATGGGAAAATTCGGATTGAGACAGTATCCACAATCCGAAACCGTTCTGGATTAAATTCAGTGTTAAATAGAGGTCCGTCAAATTCCATAAACATCGATAAATAATCAACCGAGATATTTAGGAGCAAATTTTGAAGCTCCATTGACTGTAATCTTAATGAATATTTCAAACTAGTCAACACTAGAATGTTCAACTATTGTTGGTAAGATTCCCAACATTGCCTGATAATTTCATCTCCGTTCGTTCAGAAAGTTTTGAGTTATCTTGCTAACAGACAGACAGACAAAACAACGCCGGCGAAAACATCACCTCGTTGGCGGCCAAGCCAGAATGTGCGGGGGTGGTTTGAGTTGGATGGGTGGGGCCTCTATCATGAAGATTTTCTAAACTTACTAATATTAGAGAACAAAAGGGAAGGACAAGATGAACAATGAGGTTAGGGTTTACATGTACCTCAGAGAAAGTCCACTAAGTGATCATGTAGGCTGCTGCCAAGACAATGCCATTAACACTCTGACCTCACCAAGGACGCTGTCAGCATCAGTCTGCCTCTCACACACTTTACACTGCCAGGAGTGTCCACACATCAAGGGAAGGATAGGCAGTGAGAGAGGGCGGGGAGGAATGAGAGGATGTGGATGGCATTATCTTGATGAAACCGTGCTTGATACAGTCGCCCGGGCCAACCTGAACACAGCCCTGCTTTCTTTTAATGGAGATTACGCAGTCAAGGTTCAGCTGAGCTCATCGTGTTTAGCTACATGCGAGTGCATCATCAGAAGTGTGTGTGTGTGTGTTTGGTGTGTAGGTGTGTGTGTGTGTGACAATCTGCCTGATCTTATGCTATTATCTCCGAACACACCAGCCATCATTACAACACACCTTTGGACCCCTGATCCAGCAGAACATCAGACCTCCCAACCTTGCTGACCACGGAGAGCGGTGGTTCAGGGGTTTTTAAAAGTCCCACAAACAAAAGTGGGCATTCTTAAAAGCAAATAAACAAACAAACAGGCTGCAGAGCACCTGAGTTGGACCATTTGTAGACCTTTATCTGCAGAATTCCTCCTGTCTCTCGGGTATTGTATATGTTGTATTCAGATCATACATACCTTCTTGTCTACATATTTTCTTGCCCGGTTTCCTGGCACATTCCTTGGATATTCTTTTGACTGTAAACGAATAAAAAACTAAAGAATAACATTGAGTCCCTGGACTCACAATGTATACAGGATCTGGCATGCGCACGCACGCACGCACACACACACACACACACGCACACACACACACACACACACACACCCACACACCAATGCACACACACAAAAATGCTGATTAATCATAAAAGAGGGAGGAAGAAGGAGAAGGAGATGTAGAGACCAAGCAAAAGAATGAATGGCAGCAGCTCAGTCAGCACCCAGTCGACCGTTCAGCCAGCCAGTCAGATCAATCGGTGATGATCCTGACTGGCTGTCTTGTGTTGTTTAGTGAAATGTACCCTTTGTAGCAGGACACAATAGTTTATGAAACGCTGAAGACACGATGGACAGGTGGGAGTAGAACACAAACAAAAAGGCGAGGAGGTGGGACGGAAGAAGGAAGTTTGAGATGGTTATCGAGTCATATTAGTTTCAATGGATGTCTCAAACACACACGCACGCACACACACACGCACACACACACATCTTGTGTATTAACGTTCACAAAAGCAGTTGCTAACGATTAGCAGTCATGCAGATTAAACATGCAGATTAAACATGCACATTTTCGTGCGTTCTACTGACAGACAGACACACAGACATCATACTTCTCTCTCTATGAGAGCCCCCACCCCACTGTCCCCACACTCGTCCTGCCTGAGCCTGCAAGCTAACTCACCATCCTCAGTTGGGACATAGATGTTAAGATAAAGGCAGTCCTCGCTCTGGTCTTGAACATATGTGGACACCACATCCATGCTGTTGGTGAACCACACAGGCAGCATCACATCCGGCAACCGGCCCTCCACGATGCTCTGTGGACAAACCGGTGCAAAGTGCGTGGCATTACGGATCTCCGGCCACGGTGCCGGTGGCTCAGGTGGCTGAAAACGCCGCTCGCCTGTTGGCGGAGCGGCATACGGGACACCCAGAAACTGGACGACAGGACCGAGTATCTCATTGTTGAGCTCCTTCTTAATGCCCCGCAGCTTGCCGTTGGTGGTGGTCACCACTGGGTCGTTCTCATCGAGTTTTTCAGCTGATGCAGCACTCAGAGATGCCTGCAGGAGCAATAGCCCCATCCACATTAGCGTTGATAGCGTTGATAGCCACTGGCCCATGCCGAAGGAACCATGAACTTGTCCCGCCATCCTGCGCCTGCTGCTGGCGGTTTGAAGTCGTCGGCACCCAGTCATTGGACGGTGTCTCCACTGGGACATTGCTGCTACTCCTTATGTTCAACTTCTTGTTGTTCTCTTTTTGTCCTTTCAGGTGGAAAAAATAGTCCTAAAGACACTTCCTTTGCAGGTCTCTCTCAAAGTGAACCACTCAATCGCAATAAAATCACATTCACTCGGACAACCAGGCATGAGAACGTGCGTAACTAGCGCTGGAGTTCCTAATGATCCTTTTGAAAATCCAGGCAGGACAGATTGTACAATGGAAAGGTCTCAGCCGTCAGTTTCTAACAATAATTCCTGACAGTAAAGCTCTCATATGTGAGATCCAGTCCTCATAAGGTCGGTAGGCCAGACGTTTTCCAGCATTATGAGCCCACTGTCATTTACAGCTGGAGATTCAGGAGTTGTGTTGCAGTGTTGAATAATTGTTCCCAGTTCGTCTGTCCCCTGCAACACACGTGAAAAAAGCAACAATCAGAAGAGAAATGCAAAAAATTCTATAAAAGTAAGAGCAGCAGAACCATTGTTTTTGTAGAGCAACCGTAAATACACACATAATTTAAAGCATTTTATAATATCCATTTGTGTCACTTGACAATAGGTAATATTACAACAGCTTAACAACCAGCAGTGTGCAATGTGACAGTTGTTTCACGCTTATGGAAGAGTGTGACATCCTCGTCTTATAGTTTAGTTTTATGTCCTATGTACCCCCCAGCATTACTCTGCGCTGAAGAGGAGCTCTCTTTGGGACAGAGTAGGGGACTGGAATGCGTACCAGCAGCAGCTGAAAGATTTGCAGGAAGCAAAAATAAAACTGGACGTTGAGAGAGGTTTTTTAATGGCACGCCCTTAATTTAGCAAAGTTAAAAATAGCAATAAAAACTGTGTGCAGGTTTCCACGTGGTAAATGGGCGGGACATGGCAGGTAGGAGAGCTGGAGTTTGTCTCACTGTCCTGCCATAGACAACATTCACTGTAAAAAAAAGACACTCCTTGATTTGTGTTACATTTTTCAGATCACCACATTAATTAATACACCTTGACTCGTCCTCTTAATGCCATCGCATGTTCCAATTCAATGTAGTATGCTGTGTTGTATTTAGTTGTTTGTTGGATTAACACACAGAAAGATGGAGTTTTGCGCTCTGTGAGTGCTTTTCTAGTAGTGTCATTATTGTTGGTATTATTATTAGTAGTAGTCATTGTATTATTATTACCGTAGTAGTCGTCATTGTATTATTATTAGTAGTAGTATTATTATCCCCGAATTAATGCTACATGTAATTGTATTTTATTGTGTTGACACTATAGAATCCTGTTAGCTGCCATCTTGATGCCGGAGAATAAACCGCTTCATAAGCAGTTTCTGTTTATTTGTTCAGGGACAGAAGAATTGCCTCCTAAACGTCTTTTACTTTTAGCAAAGTGGAGCGTACTAAATAGTCCCTCTCGATCATGTCTCAGGAATGGACTGGTGGAATGTCCCCACATCTAAACTGATGGGAAACTGTTTCAAGGGCAGGCTGCTGCTGGAACTGACATTCAATCAGACATGAGATTACAGATTACAACAATCTGTAATCAGATGGGATTGGCTCCAGCAACACCTGCAAGGTGGCAACGGTTGGATGGACGCTTTAAAAGGTGCACGGCTGCAGACGGCGTGCACAGTCAGGGTTGATGGTGGTGATGTTCGGAAATGAGCACAACTCCAAATGACAATTAAGTTAACTTTTAAAGTGTAACCCATTACATAAAAATGTCAAGGTTATGATAAATATTTTAACGTCAAAATGATGTTGTAGAATCTGGTGTTGCTGTTTTGCACTTTACTTCCTGATTAAAGCTGCTGTCTGCATTTCTGTTTGCACTTTTAGATCAAATCAGCAGCGCTTCCCTCTAAGGATGAAGAGCACTGATAACACTCCCCCACCGGTTTGTATCTGTTCATGTTATAGAATACATACAGCAGCAGGGGGGCTACAGCCTGGGAGTGAAGGTGAAGTATTGGGGGGGCACAAACACGTTCCGTTGTCCCACTGAAGCATCTGTTAACTGAGATGCAGTGTCTCCCTCAAGTCAAACCAGTGATGACAACCATACGCTCAACTCCTGCTTCTCATCAGTCATAAGTCCCCCCAGTAAGGAGGTCCCCCTCACATCACGAAATAAATGACCCTAATCCTAATCCTCACACAAGACTTCAAATGAAAAGAAGGAACAAGGGAGGCAAGCAGACAACAAAAGAAAGGAAGGAAGGGAAATGAAGCCGTTTTCAGCGCTCGCTCTACTGGCTTGTTAATGAGACTATAAAAGTGGTCCAATGAGGCTCGACCAAAAGGCATGCCAGTGGTTTAATCACAGTGACCAGTTAACCCTTTAAAGCCCGCCTGATGAAGTCAATGTCAGAACACTCTAATAAAATAAGGTCTTAACGGAACATCCAGGCAAATTTGTTGCAAAACAAGTGCTCTAATTTATGTAACTTTAGCAAAATCCTGAATTTTTTCATGGAAAATGCAGATGCATGTGTTGGCTTGTATCGATCAGCTTTTAAGAGAACATGAAAATCAATCTTATGAAGTAGAAGTCTCAAAATTCTGAAAGGACCGTGTATCAAATATGATACGTTTGGCAATAAAGGGTTAAACCAGCTCCTCCTGAAACAGTTTCTACACAAACAAATACACCAACACCTCATTCACTCCATTCAGTATCCCATCAGCCGGCAGCACATGATGGTTGGTCCACGAGCGCCCCCACCATGGGCACTCCTGATGTGAGCCCTGTAACGTCCCAAACGAAGATGAGGAACATCTACATTATACTGCATGACCGTCCTTATAAGGAGTGTCCATGGGGCACCTATCAGAGCCCTGTTAGGTCAATTAAAATGAATAAAGACTTATAAACATGAGCATCAATCTGCAAGCCTGATCGGCAGCTGTGTGGAACAGAAAGCTGCTGCGACTTTAAGGGCAGCAGCTTCATCCCAGAGGATCGTACAAAGGATGTATCTCCTTATTTTCAAAGTGTTATTTTATGCTTGGTTGAGGAGATACTTTTCTCATTAAATCTATATATATTGTTATGTAATTGCTGTATATTTCTGCATCTCCCTCTCTGAATCTCGCTCAGCTGACTGGAGCCAATCAGAAAAGAGTCGTTACAACCAAATGGCTGCATTTGATGATCACTTTATTTCTTATTTCATTATACCCTTCAGGGTGCGGTCTCTTCTTACTGCCCCCCCCATCTCCTGTTATTTCTGCACCTTGTATACAGAAGCAACATAGAATTCACGCCCGAAGGCCACTGCCTTTAAATCCAGGAATACCTCGACATCGGAGCGCTTTGACACGAGAGCGTTCTGAGATACGAATAAGCCTGCAGGCAATACTCTGGTTTGAGATGCAAGCACGCAAGCATGATGCTAACTGCATGATGCTAACTGCATGATGCTAACTGCATGAGCAAGGCGAATAACATGCGGTGCGGAATCCCACCTAACGCCCCCCATAACCCCTATCCCCTAACTGAGGGTGTATGGGTCATGAGTTATGAATTATGGGTTAGGGGTTATGGGTTAGGGGTTCTGAGTTATGGTTCTGAGTTAGCGAGGGACGACTGCATTTGCTTTGACATTGGACATGAACTCCAACCCAGAGCTGAACTTCTGTGCTCAGCCTGCCATCCGAGCCCAACCCAGTCGGCTCCTGGACTGTCTTCCTCTTAAAGCATATTTGTTAAGCGTATTTAATAGCATGTAGCAAATTCATGTTAATTAGCATATTCAGTGATGTCACGCTGCGTGTACCTGAGCTATCCTGAGCATGTGCAGTAGAGTTTCGGTTTCCCACACGAGACACAATGGAGTTGTGCTGTCCTTTTTCCCCGTGAATATTAAGTTCGAGAACCACTTGGTGACTGCCACACGCAAGAACTGCTGCAGGATGGATGTGGTTCTCCTCCCAATGCAGATGTGCACAGTGGCTGGCTGGGGCAACATCTGGCATATTCAGTGATCGCTGCCTTTTTCTGGAGGTGAGTAGCCTGATTGAAAAGGAGCCTTGAGGCGTCTTCTGGAAACGCTCCCTTTGTGTTGGGGATTTTGCACTTCTTTCTACAAATGTTGAATCAGTTCGGGCCAAATTAATTAAGATGTTTGTTATTTGCTTCTGGTTTTTTTGAAGCAACGATGCATCCCTTTCACACACTGCAACAAACACGCACTCGCCCGTCGTTGCCATGTTCCACATGTTCTGGTCACAATGCAGCAGAAGAGTTCAATAAATGGCACGACTGATTTCATTGTGTTCTACAATGACCCGCAAAAAAGTGTCAGGCAGAAAAAAGCAGGATAGAGTTAGACTGTATAAACACTCACCTCACAATTCTTTCATTTCTAGATTTAACAGTTGAATTCATGATTTTGCTTTCGGTTTCAAACAACACTTATAATTGTATGTGCTGTTTTCCCGCTTCTTCCATTCTCTCTCTTGACTCTGGTGTTAATGTCCTTGTTGCTTCAGTCGACGGGGGGACTGAACACCACCGGGGGCTCAGAGACCTGATAGCCGACTGTAAGACCCCCCCTCTTCAATTTTATTCACCTGAAAGCTCATATTGCTGTTGCTGCTTTAATCCAGAGAGCTGCAGAGTTTTTCTTTTGTTCTGTACTTATCTCAGCGCCTGCTCTCCACTTTCTCTCTCTCTCGCTCTCTCGGTCTCTCTCTTTTTAAAACATTTAATCAATTGAACGCCTTCTACTTTTACCCTTACCCTTTTAACCATTTTTTACTGCCCGTCCCATCTTTGTGAATTTATTTTGTCTTCTCAATAAGAATACACATCACATGTACTTCCTCTTCTCATGTACGTCATGCTGCTCTCCTTCCCTGACCCGTTCTATTCACCTTCTCCCTCCTCCTTTACTTCATCTCTCCTCATGTCACCTCCTGGCCGTGGCGGCGTAACAAGTCTCTGCTGGATGAGCTGAGTCTGGCTCGCTGGTCTACTGACCTTAGGTCAGCCACCCTGCTGCCCCGTCACTGATGCTCAGGGCAGCTATTGCAGTGGCATGTGGGTGTCTGTGTTCTGGGGGTATGCGTAAAAGGTCAGTTCATGTGTATAGATGTTTTTATTTAAAGAGTTTTGCTCCAAAAACACAACACAAATGCAGATATTCAGAGACAAAAGCAGAGCTGTAGCTCATTCACGAGGGCATTTCCATCATTGCTGCCTCGCAGCAGGAAGGACACAGGTTTGAATCTGACTTGTGGCCTTTCTGTGAGGAGTTTGGATGTGTCCCCACAACCCCTGCGTGGGTTCTCTCTGGGTCTCCGGCTTCCTCATGGTGGAAAACATGCAAATTAGGTGTATAAAAGCATTCCATTCCTATTGGTTACATTAAATTCCCCTTACGTGTGTGAATACTTAAATAATACTTTGTATTGATTTGTCCCTCGGAGGGCAATTTGGTTTACAGCAGTTACAGTCTAACTGTAGTCTGCTGCTGGTCGCCGCGTGCGCAGGCAGTGAATGACACCGTGCTACCTCTGAGGCTGCATTATATATATATATATATTATGGCATGCCGTTCAGGAACTTATTATATATATAAAGTGAGGTTTGAGAATATGGACCCAACTCCGGAATATATATATGAAAAGCTGATATATATATTTCAAACACCGAATATATATATGAAACGGTGCACGGAATATATATATGAAACCATGCACCGAATATAAATATATGAAACGGTGCACCGAATATTGTTTGGTTTCATATTCCGTGCACCGTTTCATATATATATTGGTGTTTGAAATATATATATCAGCTTTTCATATATATATTCCAGAGTTCGGTCCATATTCTCAAACTTCACTTTTTATATATATATATAATTTGTTCCTGAATGGCATGCCATAATATATATAAATGTTTATTGTAGATAAATAATGTTTCTGTCAGGATCTGGAGCTATAGAAATAAAGATGAATTGAATTCTCATAAACTCAGCACTCAGAAAAGTGTACAAAAAAAGTATACATTTAAACAATAAGAGACACATTCAAAATGTGATTTCAAAAGATTCTTGGGAGGATTTGTAGAATTTATGTAAGGAAATCTTCTCCAAGGGCTTAATTTCTTTAATGAAATCTCGTTCACAGTTCACCAGTCGCCTGAACTCGGAATATTTTAAGTACAAACACAGCAGCACTGACTCAAAGCGCAGTAACAAGCAGGAAGATTATGCACGGGGCCAGTTCATCATATATTCAGGTACTCTACTTCACTAAGTCAAAAGATTCTGACTTGTATTAAACCCTACAAGTTCAAAGACTTTGTCATCCACAACATGCAGGGCATGCATGAATGGCATTTTGTTCTCCAATGCAAACTTCATTAAATTATACATAAGTATAAATGTAAAACACTGCACAACTATTGCAGTTATATTTACGCCTGTGAAGATGAGTTTGTGCACTTAGATCTCAGATCTAATATACATATTATATGCATTTTACACACATCCATACATTACATACGCTTCTTAACTGGGCGTTATCCCTACTGGATGGTCGAGTGGGTAAGTATACAAATACACATACACAATATATGCCCAGCAGAGCACCACACGGACCTTATATATGGCGTATGTGCTCTTTATATATGACATGATTTTGAAGAACTGCT
This sequence comes from Brachionichthys hirsutus, assembly GCF_040956055.1. NCBI lineage: Eukaryota > Metazoa > Chordata > Actinopteri > Lophiiformes > Brachionichthyidae > Brachionichthys > Brachionichthys hirsutus. The sequence goes on from NC_090905.1 coordinate 430,322, forward strand.
TCTTTTAAATCAACCCCAGGAAAAGGTGCGTCACAGTAACAGAATGCAGCAGAGTCAGCATGTGGAGCTAGCTGCTAGCCGCTACGTGTAGTTATTATCTGGGAGGGCAGTCAGGGGAAAACTGAGGACCAATCATTTCATTGGGACTTGTCACCACGCGGAACGTAGTGCTGCTCTAAAGCGAGGCCGGCAGAGGGATGGAACAGATAGCGAGACGGAGACTTATGGCTCAACACTCCATCAGCCGGCGCTGGAGTCAGACTCACCCAAGCCCTCCAGCGCTCCACTCACCGCCATTGTGCAATAAGTCCTCATGACATCACAGCATTTTACTCATCCCTCCATCCCTTTGTCTGTCCTATTTTGATCATTTCATCTCACCTCTGTCTGTGAGTGACACACACACACACACACACACGCAGCTTACGGAAGGGATTTATTAAAGTGGTGCTGAGGACTATTTGAGGGATGCGCTAAGCTGGCAGGTTCACCCAGCTTCAGCCGCTCTCTGGTCTGAGGGAACCAGTAAGCCTGAGGATGTGATGTGAGGTATAGAGAGGGGGAGGAGCCATCCACTACACATCACATCACCCGGCTTGATGCAGCTATTCATTCATTCATTCATCATATACGTGTAATGTGTAACACACACACGTGGACAATTGAGTGTCACGATCAGAGCCGGCTCTAGGCATATGCGACGTAGGCGGCCGCCTAGGGCGCCACCTGCTGGAGGGGGCGCCACTCCAAGCCTCGAAAAAAAATATATATATATATGTGAAAATAATAAACTAATAATTGTTATAATTTGAAAGAGCTCAACATCTCCTTTGAAGACTGTAGAGGGCAGTCTTATGATAATGGTGCAAATATGAAAGGGAAGAGGAAGGTAGTCCAAGCCAGACTTATTGAAATAAATCCATGAGCTTTATTTGTGCCGCGCAGTGCACACACAGTAAATCTTGTGGTAGCTGATGGGCAAAAAGCTCTGCAGATGCCAGTGGTTACTTTGGCTACCTGCAGAAGCTTTTCACACTATTTTCTGCCTCCACTCAGAGATGGTCCATCTTAAAAACACATGTCCACACAACACTGAAGTCCTGGTCAGGTACTAGGTGGGAAAGTCGGATCAACAGTGTATAGGCTGTGAGATACCAGGCTGCAAAAGTCAGAGATGCACTTTTGGAAGTGAGAGACCACACCACAGATCCGGTGATAGAAATTGAGGCACAGTCTTTAGCTGAAGAGGTTGCATCATTCCGTTTCTCTGTCTGTACTGTGATATGGGATGACATCCTGAGATCTCCTGAAGAAAACGGAAGCCTCTCTTACCAGCTACAGAGACACTGGATTTGCTTCTGCACAAGCATCTGCCAAAGAAATGTGTGCGGAGATGAATGTTGAAGCTGTTCTTAAGCAGAAGAGACTAAGAGACAGTTCTCCTACGAGGCTCCTGGTGAGGAACTGACTGAAGATTTCCTTTTTCAATATGGTGGTCGATGTCTGCATTGTGTCACTAAGGGAAAGATCACAGACAATGGGTGAAGTCGATAAAAGGTTCAGTGTTCTTGTCAACTTCCCTCAGCTGCCCAAGGAAGAGCTGGAAAAGCCGTGTGAGAGACTGAGCAGTGCCCTGAGCTGGAATGGGCAGTCCGACCTGGATGAACAGGAACTGGCACTGGAGCTGCAATCATTCCCAGATTTGCCAAAACCCAAAATGACCACCTTGGAACTTCTCAGTTTCATACAGGAGAATAAACTGAAGGAGATTTATCCCAACATGGGAGGCCGTGAGAATTGCTCTCACTACTCCAGTGACAGTTGCTGCTGCAGAGAGGAGCTTCTCCAAACTAAAGCTTATAAAAACTGACCTGAGATCCACGATGTCACAAGAGCGGCTCAATGGACTTGCTTTAATAAGCATAAATCATGAGCTTTCAGACAGGTATCATTTGATGATACCATCGATGCCTTTGCCGCAAGGAAGTCCAGACGTGTAACATTTTAAATGTAAGCTATCATGGCTAAATTATTTGCTATTCAGCAGCAGATATCGTGATGCGTTATCTAAAGTTGAAACGTGTCTTGTCTCGGAATGATAAAAGAAGCTCTATTTGGTTCTGCAGCAAAGCTTGATGGGTTCTCTGCTGGTAAAGGGCCTTCCGACACCTGGCTGATGCTCTGCTTGTTGACCTGAACGGCCTCACTGGACGTGCATTCAAACGTGTTGAGCTCCCCTTTGGATTGAAGCTGTGCTGCCTGTTTGCAGGCTGATACATGACTGCTTTCTGTTGATCTTTAAATCTCACAGTTGTTCAGGCTGTTGACCGGGGTGTGTAGCCTGCATCCAGGCCTGTCAGTCTGAATCATTGTGCCCGCCAGCACTGACACACACACACACACACACACACACACTGGGCAGCAGCAAGGTATATGAGCACTGACTGGATGTCTCTCGTCCTCTCTCTCTAACATTAACGTGGTGCATGCTGTACAGGAGCAGCCGGCTGAGTGCATCAGGCACCAATACTTCACTACTTCACTACTTCAATACTTCACTACTTCACTACTTCACTACTTCAATACTTCACTACTTCACTACTTCACTACTTCAATACTTCAATACTTCACTACTTCACTACTTCACTACTTCACTACTTCAATACTTCAATACTTCATTACTTCAATACTTCAATACTTCAATACTTCACTACTTCACTACTTCACTACTTCAATACTTCACTACTTCAATACTTCACTACTTCAATACTTCACTACTTCACTACCTCACTACTTCAATACTTCAATACTTCACTACTTCACTACTTCAATACTTCACTACTTCAATACTTCACTACTTCACTACTTCAATACTTCGCTACTTCAATACTTCACTACTTCACTACTTCACTAGATCCAGTCCAGTCATCTGGACTGAGCAGAATCAACGCATGGATCGTCTCTCAGTCAGTCAGTGGGTGTCCCTGCTAAGCAGGCTGAAGCCACCACAACTTGTTCTGTCCGTGGAGGCGGAGGAACAGCTGAGCGTCCCTGTCCCTGCCTGGTTCACCTGCCTGGTTCACCTGCCTGGTTCACCTGCCAGGCATTTTGTGCCCGGTTGCCAGGGGGGTCAAAGGGGAAGCGGCGGGCCGGCATGAAACCGGTTTTCCTCGCCACCTCAATGGCTCAGTGAGAGATGATCCCTTCAGGACGAGGCGCAGGAAAGGTGCACTAAGCGTTGACACACATTTCCTGTCCACACAATCAAACTAAAAATACACTCGTTTATCCGTCCAAGTCGAGACCTGAGCAGATCCGATCGTTAGATCCCAGTCTCACTCCTCTGTATCCCATTTATTTATTTTCATCTCTAAATCTCTCCAATCGTCTCCCCCACCTGTGAAACACCCCGTGAGAGTTGACGTCTGCTTCAAAGACATAATTAGCCAGTTAGTTTGCGGTGCAAACGCCGCGCCGCCTCCCCATGGTGCCGCGCGGAGCCCAAAGAGGCGCACAGCTGCAGCGTTAACGGCTCGGCCGCTGCTGGGGCCTAATGGGATGGATTTTGTTTTCATGACTTTTTGATGCGGTTTTATATAACTTTAGCTTCAAGGTGTGAAGTCTAAACCGCCTCTCTGAGGACTTCAACGTCTTATGGAGAGCCGAGGTTTGTGTGCTACACGGCAAGTTGGCTGCCAGACGTCAAACACAATTTAACTTTACGGCCCCCCCAGTGGTGGGTTGCTTGTTCAACAAGAAATATAGATTTGGTCCATTAAAAATGGTCAAATATTGTTTGTTGGATTTTAATGCAGCTGTAGTTAAAATCAATCCTCTCAAGAATAACTACGGCGATAAAGATGATGACGATATGAGCATCGCCACCGAAGAATAAAATGCTATAAACAGTGGCGCCGAGCATCTGCTGCATATTCCAGCCGCGTCAGCACCTCATGGGTAATTAAACAGTGTCTGTGACCTGTTTGTGGATGTTCCACGGAGAAACCACAAGACACGGTGTGGCAGTTTTCAGTGAGGGATGAGAGCGCACTTTGCCATTAAAATGGTCCATTTTTCTGACAGAATATGTTCTGGAGTGGACTGGAGCAGACACTGGGGGGAGATTCCGGGTTCACTTTAGTCATCAGTTCATTACAGAGCCAAAACAACGCAAGAGACACGAGTCAGATGCTCCGATTCACCTTGCTGAATGTTTCCTGAAGCCAGTTTCAACCTGCACAGAGGAAACGTCTGAAGACACACTTGAACCCGGAACATTGTTGTTGGGAGGTGACAGTATTAAATGTGTCCCGATCATTTTCCTGGCAGACCAGTTTGTGTTTAAGAGGACATCAGGAAGGACAAAGCAAAGTCCCCGTGATCCTGTCAGCAACGAGACCATTTGGCCGATTGACAAAGAATGCTATTTATTTTCAATGCTTTTATCGAGGTGACAGCACAACAGCCAAGACCAGTTTTCTGTTAAGCCCCCCAGGAAGAAAACAACTTTACATGCCCCCCCACCAGATACACCCGCCCACCCGCCACGACTATGAATAGTTGCAGCTACTCCTCTGCATAACATTATGTCCTTATGAATAATGAGGAAAACAATATACATAGGTCCACTTACATGTTAACCTTGTTTTGTAGTCTGAACCGGAAAGATTTAAAAGTGCATCAATTCAGCCATTTGATACAGAAAAATAAACAGAAATAAAATGAACCAATAAATTATAATAAATTAATCATCACATTACGCCAGGAGCACAACATATAAAACAGTTTATCCTGCAAAACGAGAATTCAATTCAATTCATTTTTTTATTTCTATAGCACCAGATAAAAACTAAAAGTTATCTCAAGGCACTTTACAGGATTAGCAGGGAAAGACAGAACCCAATTAGACTGAGGCAAGGAAAAACTTCCCTTTAACAGGCAGAAACCTTGAACAGAACCTAGGCTCATGGTGGACGGCCATCTGTCTGACCGGCTGGGTTGAGAGAGAGAGAGAGAGAGAGACAACTAGAAAGACAATCAGAGATTGCAGACCCCGCCTCCAATAGACTATTGGATCTTGTGAGACAGTAAACAGGGCTTCCGGATCAGAGGAGCCAAACCTGCTTTAGCTTGCTGCTCCGGAACGTACTACAAGACTCCTTCTGGACTCTTTTTCCCATCATGCCATTCGTGTCCCTCCCTCTTAAAGTGGCAGTTTACAGCACAGCTACGATTCCAGATGTAAAAATAATTCTAGAATCTGGATCCAGATCCGGATCAACGCCATTCTCGGGGAGGACCGAGCCACGGACAGAACCTTGCTTGTGTGAAAATTTTAAGTCGATTGGGTTACTAGTTTTTGACTTATGCGCTCGGACAGACAAACAGACAAACATACAAACAAACGGACCCAATTGCAATACCCTCGCCTCCTCTTCGGCGAGGGTAATTACAGAGAGGGACAGACAGAGACAAGGACAGGAGGAGAGTCAAAATCAAAGACAGGAAGAGAGAGTGATAGGGAGACAGAGAGCAGGATCATTCATTTATATTTATATTAATGCACTATGTGCATGCTCTCATTTTCCTATTTCTGAGTTTTGTTCAGTGGAGCCCTGTTGCTGATGGAATGTCCCTCGGGGATGAATAAAGTATTCTGATAATGATTATAAAATGTGAATAATCAGTTAGAGGGAGGAGCTCAGTGTGTCATGATGTTAAGCTACCAGTGCTGCCTAATGACAGCATATTGATTATATTGATTACTGTATTGATTAACTATAAGCTTTGTTAAAAAGGAAAGTCTTTAATCTACTCTTGAACATAGAGATGGTGTCTGTCTCACGAACCAATCAGGGAGCTGATTCCACAATAAAGGAGCTTGATAACTGAAAGCTCCGCCCCCCTGTCTGCTCTTGGAAATGTCTGGAACCACGAGCAGGCCAGCATTTTGGGACCGCAGGGTTCTAGTGGGGCAATACGGGATAATCATCTCTGTAAGGTAAGGAGGGGCCTGGCTGGTGAGGGCTTTAAAAGTGAGTAGAAGGATTTTATATTCAATTCGTTCCCTAACAGGAAGCCAATGCAGAGACGCCAGAACAGGGAAATGTGTTCTCTCAGTCTGGTTCCTGTTAGAACCCGAGCTGCTGCATTCTGGATTAGCTGGAGATGTTTAATAGACCTTTTTGGGCAGCCGGACAGTAAGGAGTTGCAGTAGTCCAGTCTGGAAGTCACAAAAGCATGGGCTATTTGTTCTGCATCTTTTCGGGTTAGTAGGTGCCTGACCTTTGAAATATTCCGAAGGTGAAAGAACGCAGTCCTTGAAATATGCTTTATCTGGGAATGAAAGGACAGGTCATTGGGCATGAGAGACTTCCATCCAATCTGCAAAGTCATTTTGAGATGAATGAATGAATGAATGAATGAATGAATGATAGATGGCCTGTTTTAGCCAAATTTGCACAATTGCCTGCTACAGTTGTCAAAAGTGGAACCAATAAATGCCGTTGTGGGAGAAAAGTGGACCTTGGACAAAAGTCAAAGGTAAGCGTTCCCCGCCTGTCTCGACACACAAGGGCAAAGATTACAGGACAAGTCTCCCCGAAAACGGTGCAGCTGTCCAGTTTCAGGAGAGGAAGTGGATCAAACAGGGATACGTTCCAGCAATGAAACACATGCAGTGTGAACTTCAGCCAGAGCTTCCGTCTCACTCAGCATCTGCCTCTGGTCGAAAGTGTCCCCACATGTCCACAGTGGGCAGATACTGCATCTGTACACATGGAACTGCAAGCAACAAGTAAATTTGCCCATTAGAGACCAGTCTGGATTTCCATGTCGTTTTTAGTCCTGCAAAGTCACTATTATTTTCCTTGTTTTAATTTTGACAAATTAACAAACTGTAAACATTGTATAATTGTTTTAATGAACACTCTTTTCTTCACCTGCAGAACTCTAACGCTCTGCTCAGATGGCGGACGGTTGACTTAGTTGACTTAGTCCTTCCACGAATAAAATGAACTCCCCCTGGAATCCGATCTTTAACTCGACTAAACGGGACTGCAGATGCAAAGATGTTTGTTTTTGTTTGTGATTATTTGGCATCCATCCACCCCACCATAAACCAGCGGCTGCATCTGTATCCGTCATCGCTGATGTGCAGGCCGTGCTGCACCCAGCGGCCTACTTTACAGGAACAGGACCAGCTTCCTCTCAATCTTCCATGTCTAACTGACTGTTGCTGGAATTGGGATTCCCCTGTTGAGTTTTGCCCTCACATGCACCGTCCCCTGAAATCACTTGTATGTTTTCCTACACGATGGCACAGCCTGTTCCGACATTTGCATTTGAAATAATGTGTGCAGGTCAACCGTTCTAAATTCTTCCTGTGCAAAGACAACATGCTGACGATTAAAGGAAATCGTGTTTTCCTTCAGGAAGGGCTTCATCTTTTGTCACCATTATTAATTCATTCCCCACAGTGCAAAATGCAAGTTTGAGTCTTTTTAGTTACAATACAAAATGAGGCTGTAATTTGTCAGATTTCTTTCTGCTGGCTTATTATACATGGAAGAACTGTGTCTGTGTTTGTTTGGATTTCAGCTTCGGGAGGTTTACAGTGCATGGAAGGGTTTAGAGGAGCTGTTTGATGGGAAACACAAAGAAAGAAAGCTGAAGCTAAACTTTGCCCATGTGCTTCATGGACTTCATCTTCATCTGGCATTGCCGAGTCACACAGGACAACTGGTACCAACTCCTGCCTCTCTCAGCTACAGAGACGCCTGATCTGGATCCGATGGCACATTGTGGTGGAACATCTCACGCTTCTGTGCCGTCATATCGGAGTTTTCTTTTCTTGAACATCATTTATTGTAATGTTGGTGGGAGGTAAAAGAAAGGATCTCATCTGATAATGATGAAGAAAGCAAAACATGACACAGAACTGCATCAGGACTCGGATCGAGCTCCTCTACATTTGGGAGTTGAACCTTTAGGTGGTTCCTAGGCCAATGAAAACGTTACTGGTAACTTTCTATGGTGTCTTTTTGAGAAACAGCTAAATGTAGAAATAAATAACACTGATCATATGAGCAACTCCAACCCAGTTAGAATACGCCCCGCCCCCCGCTTCGACTGTGGGAAATGATATCACACTTAGTCTGGTCTTTGAAGTTTGGAACCAAACATCATCATTTCAGGTGTTGAATTGCTAAATGAATTGTTACCTTTTCACAGCGGCCTTAACCTTTGGGAAGTCTTTATCTTTTCATGTTTCGGTACCTGTGTACACTTTGTGCATAATCTGGAGGAATTATATTGAGGTGAGAACCCACGCAGACACCGGGAGAACCAATGCAGACACAGAGAGAACCCACGCAGACACTGGGAAAACCAACGCAGACACGGAGAAAACCCACGCAGACATGGAGAGAACCCGCACAGACACAGAGAGAACCCGCACAGACACAGAGAGAACCCGCACAGACACAGAGAAAACCCACGCAGACACCGGGAGAACCAATGCAGACACAGAGAGAACCCACGCAGACACTGGGAGAACAAATGCAGACACGGAGAGAACCCACGCAGACACAGAGAGAACCCACACAGACATGGACAGAACCCGCACAAACACAGAGAACCCACACAGACACGGAGAGAACCCAGACAGACACGGACAGAACCCGCACAGACACAGAGAGAACCCACCCAGAAACAGAGAGAACCCACACAGACACGGAGAGAACCCAGACAGAAACAGAGAACCCACCCAGACACGGGGAGAACCCACCCAGAAACAGAGAGAACCCACACAGACACGGAGAGAACCCACCCAGAAACAGAGAGAACCCACCCAGACACGGAGAGAACCCACCCAGAAACAGAGAGAACCCACCCAGACACGGGGAGAACCCACCCAGAAACAGAGAGAACCCACCCAGAAACAGAGAGAACCCACACAGAAACAGAGAGAACCCACACAGACACGGGGAGAACCCACCCAGACACGGAGAGAACCCACCCAGACACGGAGAGAACCCACCCAGAAACAGAGAGAACCCACCCAGACACGGGGAGAACCCACCCAGAAACAGAGAGAACCCACCCAGAAACAGAGAGAACCCACCCAGAAACAGAGAGAACCCACCCAGAAACAGAGAGAACCCACACAGACACGGGGAGAACCCACCCAGACACGGAGAGAACCCACACAGACACGGGGAGAACCCACGCAGACAGAGGGAGAACATGCAAACTCCTCACAAAAGTCGAACCTGTGACCTTTTGGCTGCGAGGCAACAGCGCTAACCACTGCGCCACCGTGCTGCCCACCAGGAATCCAATGAATCGTAATGTCCCTACTTCAGTGGGACTTGTCTCTCGCTCTTTCTGCTTCAGAGACCCCCCAGCCAGTGAATAGACAGAAGCAGCAAAACACGAAGGGTTAATGCAGGGCAGACCAAGTATCGATGAGTCGGGTGAATGCGCTCGAGCCCTCTCTGCATCCCTGTCAATACCCAATTTGTTTTCTGCTGTCTCGGTAATGAAAGCTGCATATATAAAATATTGTAATTGTTGCCTTGTCGCCATGACTCCAGCGTAATTAGATGTTTCGTGATGTTTCTGCTATTGATTCAACACCCAACAGTCCCCACGTTCCCCTGATCACATCATCCCAGCGTCAAGGCTTGACTTCTGCTTCTGCTCCGTGGGCATCATACCTGAAAAACAGAAGGCGTGTCACCTTCTACCGAAACAATGATCGATGTTTAAGAAGAGACGGGGGGGGGGGGTTCTTCTCAGTTATTGATGTTCATGTTGTCTCAAGAAGATTAGCATTGTTAAAATCTTATTGGATTTATAAACGACCTGAGGAGAAGAGGAGAGGAGAGGAGAGGAGAGGAGAGGAGAGGAGAGGAGAGGAGAGGAGAGGAGAGGAGAGGAGAGGAGAGGAGAGGAGAGGAGAGGGGAGGAGAGGGGAGGGTAGGTGATGTGTGTAGCCCAGGGGAGAAGCCTGTGAAGGAGGAAGACGAGGGACAGTGATGAGGAGTGAATGCTTTCCTTGTGGGTTGAGCTGTGGAGCCAGGAACGGATCTGAATACATAAACTGATTAACTAGAGTGTCTGATCGTAGCTACATGGAACTATATATATATATATTCGTGTATATACTCATGTATGGATACTCAATCCATGACTACTATGTCTGTAACAGTCGCTCTCCAGCCTGTGGACTACGTCACCAATAGGTGTGAGGTTATGTCATTACGCGGGGCCGAGGCCTCCGTCGGCGCTCTCTCTGCTTCAGCTCCTGCTGTCTCACACAAGTACGGCTTTCATCCTTCTATGTGTGATGCTGCCCCCGCAGCGGCCGACGGGAGCAACTGTCCTCCCCCTCCTGGATCGGACAGAGGATAGAGGGACCCCATTCACACGCGCATACACGCGCGCGCGCGCGCACAACGCATTCTTCTCGATTGCCCTCCATCCCAACCCTGAGCATTCAGTCTGAGGTTCATTTCATGCTCAATAACAACATCCACAAATCCAGGCTGTTCTTTCACAAGTGAAATGAAAGGATGATTTTCTTTACTTTCATTCAGATCATTCAGTTTAAAATGGGCACGCTGACGGACAGACGGACAGACGGACAGAGGACGGTTGGAGCTTCAGCAACTTAGAATTCATTTTTCTGACAGAGCTTTATCCTAAAAACCTGCTATTTGCGCAGCTCGGCGCGTCCATGCGCGTCCATGCGCGTCCATGCGCGTCCATGCGCTTGGACCGGAACGAGAGAGCTCAAAGTGGCAGACAGAAGCGGAGAAGACGCAGCGCTCTGCTGTGCACGGAGACATTTCCAACGGCTTCTCTAATCACTAGCCCTTTCCACGCAGCAGAAATAACGTCGTGTGTGTGTGTGTGTGTGTGTGTGTGTGGGGGGGGGCGTTAATTATCTCAACTTCCACTTGGACTTGTCCTCCAGCAGCGCAGTAAATGATGAACGTTGAAGCGTCAAAGCGCACCAGAGGATTTCTCTGTGTCTGAATGGAGCTGAGTATATTTACCGTTCAGGAAGGATCCCGTCCGCTGCCTTATCCACGCGCACGCGTTATTCCTCCGTGCGTTATGTCCAGTGAGGATAAGGTGCATTCCTTAAAAACCACAGAGCTTCCAAAAAATCCGCTCAAGCGTTGAAAATCAGACTTTTCAGTCCTGAGGGTGAAACTCGGGATCAATTCGGTCCAACATTTACGCATCAATTTTAGGAAAAGCTTCTAGTCCAAAAACAAGTCCGCTGTTAATCCAAAATGTGGTTTTATTCTCAGCTAAAGACGTGAATTTCCTCTCCGAGACCGCGACTATCAGGACGTTCCGTGTTTGTGACGCGCAGCGGACCAAATATTAATGACGGTGATGAGAGAGACCAGAGCGAGCTTCTCCTCCCACCGTCCGCTCCTCACGGTTTAGGCTGCACTTGGTTGATTGAGCACCGTCCTCTCTCGCTCTCTCTCTGCTCTATCCTCCTCCTCACCTCCTCCTCCTCCTCCTCCTCCTCCTCCTCCCTTCGTCTCTCTCGGCAGCTTTCATGGAGCAGAGACGCGCCTAGCGGCCTCGCAGGGAACTCCGCAGCCCGAGTCTGTTATATAGAGTTTATGCTTTATTATTATTATTATTATTATTAATTCATTACACTGGTCATATGCAACAAAAGTGCTGGAGAAGCATAACTGCGTAACACTGTTGTAACAAAAATAGTGTTGTGAGATGTGTCTGTGTGTGGATGAGGGTGTGTGTGTCCAGCTGGGGGCGTGCGCCCCTCCCCCCAGGAGTGAGTGAGTGAGTGAGTGAGAAAGAGAGAGAGAGCACGGAGCTGCGACAGAGAGAACGAGGAGACAGAGGTATGCGAGCGATAGGAGGAAAAGGAGTTCAGCACGTCTGGCGTGTCCATCTTGTGTTGCTGCGCTTCAGCCTTCGTCCCCAGCGTGAAGTCTGGAGGTTAACCCCGGAGGCGCTGGAGAACAACGATCTCCCCGGTGTCTCCCCACCAAGGTTCGGAGACCAGAACCGGAAAGGTTTAACAATAGCATAAAACATAGTGACTACATCTACAAAAAATAAAATCTGAGGGCAGGAAGGAAAGAAGAAAGAATGAGAACAACACCAAGGAAGACCGTCGAGTCCATGGAAGAGCAGTTTGTTGTCTCAACAGTCAGACAACAACAAATGTCTCCCCTTCACCAGTTTCTGACTCTTCAGCTGGTGCATGAGACAGGTTGTGGGTTCGAATCCAACTTTCTGTGAGGAGTTTGGATGTTCTCCTCATGTCTGCGTGGGTTCTCTCCGGGTTCTCCCCATGTCTGCGTGGGTTCTCTCTGGGTTCTTCCTGTGTCTGTGTGGGTTCTCTCCGGGTTCTCCCCATGTCTGCGTGGGTTCTCCCCGTGTCTGTGTGGGTTCTCTCCGGGTTCTCCCCGTGTCTTGGTGGGTTCTCTCCAGGTTCTCCCCATGTCTGCATGGGTTCTCTCTGGGTTCTTCCCGTGTCTGTGTGGGTTCTCCGGGTTCTCCCTGTGTCTGTGTGGGTTCTCTCCGGGTTCTCCCCATGTCTGCATGGGTTCTCTCTGGGTTCTCCCCATGTTTGCGTGGGTTCTCTCCGGGTTCTCCCCATGTCTGCGTGGGTTCTCTCCGGGTTCTTCCTGTGTCTGTGTGGGTTCTCTCCGGGTTCTCCCCATGTCTGCGTGGGTTCTCCGGGTTCTCCCTGTGTCTGTGTGGGTTCTCTCTGGGTTCTCCCCATGTCTGCGTGGGTTCTCCGGGTTCTCCCTGTGTCTGTGTGGGTTCTCCGGGTTCTCCCCGTGTCTGTGTGGGTTCTCTCCGGCTTCCTCCCACCTCCAAAAACATGCATCTTAGTCAGATTGGTGACACTAAATTGCCCGTAGATGTGAGTGTGTGTCTCTGTGTTGCGATAAAGTGGCGGCTTGTCCAGGGTGTCCCCACCCCCCACCATTGACTGCTGAGATAGGCTCCAGCACGGCCAGCAACCCGGTGTCGGTTGGAAATGAATAACCAAACCAGAACCTTGGTTCAAACTTCCAGGTGTGAAAGTGTTCTCAGTACGGCTTCACTTTTTGCGATGCATTGTGGGACAGAGCAGACTCAACGGACGCCCCATCTGCAGTGAACATTCAAACTGCGACTCTCTGACCTGTCGGCATCTGAAAACCTGCTGTAGATTCCTAACTTGTGCCGCAGTGGGTGGTGGGGATCAAAAGGAAACACTGGTCCATCCATCCTCTTCCGCTGATCCGGGACCGGGTGATGGAGGCAACGGTCCGAGCAGGGATATCCAGACGTCCCTATCTAAGCAAGTTTTCTTTAATATTGATTTGAGTGTCATTTGTTGGGGATGTCTCTGTGACGTTACTCAATGTCACTGCTGCCTTGATCAAGTGTTCTACATCAGTAATATGTTACAGAGCGTTGCATAAAAGCCTTTTACTATGAATCTGTTCCCATTAGCTCACACTTGTGGTGAATGACATTGGCTATGAATGGCCGGAGAGTCTTGTTAAGACACGTGATAGACTGTGATTAAAAACAAGAACGTTGGAAAAGATTTTCCTCTGGGATCAATCCTCAAATCCTCTCCCAACACTCCCAGAAAAATATTTTCCAACGTTATTGCTGGCATCCCTATATCAGATCCCAAATCAGATCCCAAATCCGGACCACCCACGTTGGACAACTTGCTTCAAGTTTCTTATCAAAGACTTGCCAGCGAGCAGGTTATAGTCACAGCGTAAGTTACCATGGTGATTGACTCAGCGATGGACACGCCTCTCTTTGTTGCTGTTGTTATTGAAGTGATGTTCAACCTCTGGTGCCGGCAGGCCAGATGGTGCTGGCCGCCTGCCTCTTCGGCCATGTTGCCACTGCGGTGCAGTTAGCAATTATATCCTAAGAGTACAGTGAATGTGCCACTTTATTAACCAATTAAAAAAGAAAGTACTTTTGTCAATGCATGTGTCTAAGTGTGCATGACCTTTTGATTATACTTCTGTGAATACAGTGAAGTTTCACACACTCTTATAACTCTGTGACGATACAGCTTATATGTTGTTCACTTTCACACATTAGATATTGTTAATGGTTTAACATACTTTAAATTAATTTATTGTATTTTTTAGAAAAGTAAAAGGCACACGTTACGCAAAAGAAATATAAGGATGTGAGAATAATGTACTATATTTTGAGCGGACGTTCTCCCTTTTATCAAATCAAGACACATTCAACAAGATTGAAACCATTATGTGTAAAATGGTGAAGGAACATTTGTAGTGTAATGCAAGTCTTTCAGTGTTTTCTTCTTGTCTGTAGAAGCACTGGCACAAAAGAGTGAACAGAAGAATGATGATGATGAATGATGATGAATATATTTATTAGACAGAATGTTAGAGTACAAGTACAGTCAAACAGTAGCATGTATTGCAGTACAAATACAGTCAAACATCCTGTCGAAGAGGAGCATTTCTAAAAAGCCCTTGCGGTCTTGTTTCTGTTTAAAGTCCTTCGTAAATAAATCATCGACATTTAACAATACAAATAAAACTAATATTAAATTACTCAATTGATGCAAAATATCAATAAAATAAATATAAATTACACCACAGATGCAACATAATAATAAATTAAAAAGACACATAATATGTACAACATAGGTGGACAAAAAGGGGGGGGGGGGGTTTGATCCGGAGAGAGTCGTGATGACTATCTCCGTTTCTGTCCCCCTGAAAGGTGTATTTTTAGGGCCGTTTTGAAGGAGGCCAAAGAGGTGCATGTTTTGAGAGCAGGAGTCAAACCGTTCCACCCTTGGGGGGCAGTATTGTAAAAAGATGATTTACCCATGTTAGTCCTATAGGAGGGGGTAATCAGGTTGTTGTTTGAGCTCCCTCTAGTGTTGTGGCTGTGGGTGTCACTAAATCTGTGGAGGTGTTTATTCAGGTATGCAGGGATTGAGGGGACTGAGGGCAGAGCTGCATTGACTATTTTAAATGCCAATCCCATTTTGAGTTGTTTAACCCTGTCTTCTACCCTGAGCCATTTTAGGCTAGCAAAATGTCCAGGAAGAAGGTGGGTCATGGGCCCCAGATTGAGGAGTAGCCGAATCAGTTTATTTTGGGAGGTTTGGAGCCTGGTTTTCAGGGACATTTTGACGTTAAGTATGTGTGAATTGGGTTGTGCTGTGTTGTTGTGTTTTTCTTCTGCTACTGTTTCTCAGCCCGAGTGAGCGCTCTGTTTCCTGCACCATCTCTGGCCAATTGACAGGCTCCGCCTCCCGATGACAGCAGTTGGTCCACTGTGGCTGCCGCGATCCCACCTGACGAGATGTCAGTTTAAAAGTGGCACTCCTCAGTCCATAAGTGGAACTGTTCTCCATCGTGTGGCACGCCTCCTCGTTCAATTGTTTGCTGATGACTCTGCTTGCTCTTTGTGAGATTCAGGTAGTGATTGTGTGTGTGATACTGGGATACTGGTTTGCTGGCCTTGGTGCATAAGTGCTTCTGTTTTGCTATGCTCTAAATAACACTGCTTTGATACTTGTATAGATTACTTATGTTAGGAAGCAGTAGGCGTTTAACTGCCATTTATTTTGATCGGTTTTCTCCTGTTTTTGTTAGATTACAACCAGGATGAGCAATTGTCTTTTGCTTCACTTTTGGCTCTGTAATTTTCTTTTTTCCACATCCCTTTTGGATTGTGTGATTTTCTGTTTCCATTTTTGTAAAGCTGCTGTTAAAAATAAATGACAGCTTTCTTGTGAAAACATCACCCTCTACCTCTTCTGTCTGTCTTCCCATGGTCAAAGTGTGGCCCGTGGAACCGACTGGGGTCGCGGTGAACTCTTGGGATGGTCCGGCGGGGTTTCGGGGCGTTCTCCAAGCGACCTCCTTCACGTTTTCTTCACCTGTTCTTCCAAAGGGACAAAGTGGCTTTTCACGGCCCAGCGTCAAGCACCTTTCTCGGATCACTGATGGTGGCTGAGTGTGCCCAGATCACGGAGGTGGGGCGTGACACTGCCAATGCCACAATCGATGACGACATGGCTCAGAGATCATCCAAACCTTGTAATGCATTTGGCAAACTAAGAACAAGACTCTGGAATAGACATGAAATCAAACTCTCAACGAATATATATTTCTACAAGGCAGTCATTTTGCCAATCCTGATATATGGGTGTCCAACATGGATCAGTCTTCATGATCATGCCAAGCAAATAGACAGCTTTAACTTATGGTGTCTTTGTCAAATGTATAAGATGGAATGGAGGGTGAAAGGATTTCTAACGCCTCGTGGGTGTGTAGTCAATGAGGAGAATGTGGGTCAAGATGAAGACATTTATATAATTAACAGATCAGTACAGTTAGTTCTGATTGTCAGCTGAGATTCCAGTACGACTCTCGTGCCTGCGCCATACTGGAATGAAGACGCTTCCTGCTTCATCATCAAGTCATTCTATCCCCTGAAGGCGGGGCTTTGCCCCAGCCAATCTAAGCCCATGTTTATCTGTGTTGTGTGACGTCACTGTTGTGAGACGTTCAATGGAAATCAGTCATAGCAATACTAAATTAAATGTTGTGCGTTCCTCGTGGTGTCGGCATGTAATTAGGTTGTGGAATCCCATCTAATTCGGAAATTCCCTACAACTTCCCCTGATGGGGAGACCCAACAAAATAGCGGGTGGTCCAAGCCCCCCCCCCCTTGGGAGCGTGACGTTACTTCCAGGACACGTGAATGTCCATCCTGGGGAACTCAGCTTGAACTCATAAACCGGTGCAAAGGCATGTAGTGCAGCAAAGTGGAAAACAATCTAAACATTTCCAATGCCTATAACGTATAAGCGTGAGCTAGCCTCACCTACGACGCCCATAAGACACCAAAAACCCTATGAGACAGAGATCCAAAGATCCCCACAACAAAAACTAAACACAACTATCATTACCTCTCCCTGCGCACAGTCAACATGTGTTAGCCTTAGCGACAGTGTGTCATGTAGCATGCAACCCCAACTATAGATTATGTTCTTCTTCATCGTCCTCAGAACCGGTGGGAACATGAACGCCATGGCGTCTCCGGCATTCCCTCAGGTTCCCTCCGGCTCCTCCGTCCTTGGAGCCCCGTTCCAGCCGGGCCTCCTGCTCCACCAGCTCGATCGATACACCTGATCATAGCTTCCACCGGTCATGAACATTCCCATAACTATGTCTACTTAACATAATGAAATTCCCCATAACTTCCCTTTCATTAAACCAAAAGCATTCAAACACATTCATATCCTATAATTTCACCGTCATTCGTTCTCAATCCTAAAAAGTCTCCGTCTAGATTAGAACAACCAGATTAAACGTGCAGCGTTCTGTAACAGAACATTAACTTTATCAGCTAGTCATGCATCTCTAAATGTTAGTAGTTTAATATGTAGTATGAGAGGTGCCTGTAACTGGTCATAAACTGCTGTAACCCCTGGTAGGATTAGTAAACATTGATCGTTTTATTGCACACAATGATCCTATCATCTTTATTGGACGCTCTCTAAACAGTGTTATCCCCCTTCAGGTTAGTTGGTCAGTCAGTGATGTGCATTCAGGATGTCCCGTGGAATTCCCACGTCGTTGACGGGACTGGATTTCCATCTCAAGTGTCTGGATCTCTGGACCTGAATCAGTGAAAGAAAAGAGAGACAGAGACACGCCTCCCTGCCTGTCCTGTCCAGGTGTCTTTGTCATGTGGTCTTCACCACACCTCTCGCCTTCGGCTCTGGCCAAAGCTAACTCTGCAGCCAGTCGATGGTCCGGCCCTCACTGAGCTATGAAATGAATCATTCTCTAACTATACCAGCGATGATGTCACTGGACGATGCTCATCGTCACTGCCTGGGGAATCGACATCGTCTCCATCAGCTGACCTGTCCTATCTACACAATAATGCTAAATGATCCTCCCCTGAATATCTGCTCATTCCTCAAACCAACCTGATTCCTGTCTACTCTCACATGCGGGAGGATTCTAAATGTAAACCTGCTTCTCACTGGGATGCTGTTAGGAGCACCGGGCTGATGGCCCGCGTCTCCGTTATATGTCCCCTCTTCAAAGAGAAAGTCCTCCTCTGTAAGGTTCCTGTGGTCCCCCTCTCAACAAAAGCAAAAACACAATTTTAATCAGTCCATCTACTATTACTCACAACAAAATATACTACTACTTCTTACTTCTTGTCCTGTTCTAGTCTAGCTGCACACGCTTCTTCTCTTCCGCTCCACATTCTCCATCATTCTGCTCTGATGACGCTGCACACCTGAAGTCATTCACTTTCTATCCATCTACTCCGTTTGACTTCTGTCTCCCTGAGACCTTCTCATTCACACACGCTACTCTATCGTACTCCTGCTCTCCTTCACTGCTGTCCTGCGCTACTCTACTACTGAACTAATATATAACTCCAGTTTATTATTCACTGTATCACAATTCTACATCCTAAAAACTATACGGTCATTATTAGAACACAATGCCGGTCTAACATAACTATCTATCCCGCGTTCCACACGGGGCCTCCTCTCATTCTTATACTCACCTCCTCCTGTCTTCTCCTCTTCCTCCGTCTCACTCAGGTGTTTTCTGGTCTCACCGAGTCCTCTTTCCGTTTCCGTTGGTGGGTCAGTTCCGATGTTGCGGGACTCGTGCCACCAATCACTGATCTTCTGGATGTTTCCTTTCATCTCCAGGCTGCACTGTGCTTCTGTACAGCCTGAGGGGATCCCAGGTTCTGTTCACGATGTTCTCTCAGAACCCTCTCTCTGGGTTCAGTCTCCTGGTGTGTCGTCTGGGTCCTGCAGAAGATTTTCTTGTACATGGAGACGAGAGCTGTGCTACAGAATTAGTGTGAGATACATTTAGTTGAGAGGGAGGTGGGTCTGGGGATACTGATGTGGTGAATATCCCCGTGAAGCCCGGGATCCTCGTCCCCTGATGGGCTAATTATTGGATGGTGAGTGAGCTTTAGCTAACTGTAGCTGAGTTTTAGTTAGCTCAGTGTCCACATCGGCTTCTTCGTTCATGTATTTATCAAAGAAATGAGTCACATATGTAGCCCACTGCTCTGAGGTTTTCTCTGCTAAACCAATTATGTCTACTAAATGTGATTGTTTTTTAGGATCCAGTGACCGAATCAACGTCTGTCTAAACAGTTGTGTCAGTAGAATCTCCCATCCGATCGTCCCACAGTGTCCTGCAGCGTCTGATGTACTCTGCTCCAGGCTCCCCTAATTTAGGCGTGCACGTCATTAACTCAGTCCCTCTTCTCTCATTGGGAAATGGCATCTTATCTCCTGCCACAGATAGAGAACCGCAATGTCTGCAATTGTGTGTCATCCTCCAACTCACCTGTACCTGCATTTCCTTCCATTTCACGTAGCTCCCCTCTAGACAGGTGGGCCCTCACGGCAGTCCTAAAATCTCCTAACGCCAAAATGTGACCTATGGATAGCCATCAATAAACACGGTTATCCATGCATCTCCACCGTCTCTAGGAGACGGCAATTTCTTTTAAAGTGTTCTGCATCCGACAATGTAAATTGTGAATAGGTGTCGCAGTGGCATCGCATATACAGTATTGAGTTTTTCTTCAGGTGTCCTCTGCTATCATAACTTTTAGTCTCATATTTCTGAAACCTCACATCATCTCCTGCTCTCGGCCTGACATCCCAGGCCTCAGATTGTCCATCCTTCTCTTCCTTCTTCTCTTCTGCTTGGACCAGCAGAAGTCCGTCATGTCTTTATCCTAAAGTAGTCCTAATATTCATCCCAAACAAACGTCACATGTACTTACAAGATATCTAGAAATTTATTTGTTTATTTACAAGATAATTACAAATTTAGCTCAAGTGTTTCCAAGATAATTAAAAACTTTCAGCTCGGGTGAGGATGCCACATGCTCAGATGAGTAGAATTTTGTTTCTTGTGGAATTCCGTCTAATACGGAAATTCCCTACAATGGACATGGTATCCAATACCGAGGTGTCGCAAAGGTGCAATATCAGTGGGATCAAGATGTACCTCATGAAGGATCACTAGGCAAGACATGTTGTACGACTAAATGAGGACAGAATGCCTAAGCAGCAACGTGGTCGTCGTCCCCAGGGTGGCCCAAAGCAGAGCTATAAAGACTCTCTCAAATCATCCCTTAAAGCAGCGGTGTCAAACTCTGGCCCGCGAGGCAATATGAAATTAATATTAGAGCTGGCCCGCCGGTACAGAACAGCACATTCACCGCTAATACTACAAATCCCATAATGCCATTTATTTTATTTGACGTTATTTATTTACACTGTTGTTTTATTAATATTGTGGCAACTTTATTTTTCTTTTGATGTGGCCTTATACATTGTTTACCTATTTATTGTGCATTTTAATGTTCCTAAAAAACAAATTTTTGCGGCGTGCACGGGTGGGGTGGGGGCCCCAGGGATTTCTTGCTTGGAGTCCCAAGAGACCCGAGCAACGCCCCTGTATATATTAACACATATTTGGTATAATATAACACATGGAATTACAGCAATAAACAAATCTAAATTCTGTTTTCGTGATAAATTCATATTTGAGCAGTCGTAACATCGGACATTACGACGCGTGCCGTGACGTTACTGAACTCAAGTCAGTTAAATAAAATGTCCCCCCCCCCCCCCCCTGGCACAAATGTGAAACTCCACCCAGGATGCAGGTATCTGGCTTGGGCTCATCAGGTCAGATCAGCGTGTTGCAGACTGAGCAGTAATTAACGCTTTCTTTATGCACCTTTTCTTGCTACTCCAAGGCTTGAATGGTTGCTTCATTCATTGTTATTTTATTTTCACATTTATGAGCCTGTGGAAAAGTTTATTTTCATATTTACCTCAGAAGGCTGCAAATAAAAAATAAAAGAAAACATACAATTTCTATTTAATATGCATTTTTTTAAATTTGAAATTCGATTTTTCACGTCTTCATGATTAAATTACAAAAGCGTTGCTTGTTCCAGACTCAATGTTAAAGCAAAACTTGTTTGGGTCCATATTAAAGGTTCATTTATTCAACGTTGGCCCGTGGCTTTGATTAATTTTAAATTCTGGCCCACTGTGTATTTGAGTTTGACACCCCTGCCTTAAAGTCTGCGTCATAGATCTATCGAAGTTTGAATTGCTGACTACTGATTGTGTTGCCTAGAAGGCACGTTGCCACTCCGCCTTACAAGACTTTGAAGAAAGACGGACAGAAATATTGAAAACGAAATAGCAAAAGAGGAAAAACAATGCAGCAGCAATGAGAGTTTTGAGAGTTTGAAATGTCGCTACAAGGCATGCCTGAAATCTCACCAGACACCAAAACCATAGACGGGATAATACAAGTCATCAACGTATTGGTGGACA
Organism: Brachionichthys hirsutus; assembly: GCF_040956055.1. Classification (NCBI taxonomy): domain Eukaryota; kingdom Metazoa; phylum Chordata; class Actinopteri; order Lophiiformes; family Brachionichthyidae; genus Brachionichthys; species Brachionichthys hirsutus. Next base: position 451,767 of record NC_090905.1, read on the forward strand.
TACCATCATACATATATATTACGGGAATGTGCTGGATCTGAAGTTTCTTCTTGTGATCCTGTGGGGAGACGTGTGACGGCTGTCAGCATCTACGTTTACAAAAGTTGGAAGGTTCAGTTTCCATTTGAGAATTATTGATTTTTATACATCAGGACAACTACCGTTGTCATCAATGAGACGGCACTAAAGAATCCACAGACAAGAATGTGATACCTGCACACTCCCCTCACATAGATCCAAAAATCAGCAATAAACACATTCAAGTTCCCGTCTTCTCACAAACGGCAACCCGAGCTGCCTGCAAAGACAGAAAGCCGTCACACCTCCATGTGCCTGAGAAGTCACACGCAGAGTGTGCCTTTAATTACACGCAACGTTCAATCTGTTGTGGTACATGCATATTCAAGAACCTGCAATTTAAATGGTATTTTATGATTTTAATTAAACTACCATCTGCACTAACATCTGTACCTCAGCAATGGTTTTGTATGTAATTGTTTTTTTGTTTTTTAGAGAAAGGCTAAAACATGGTCCGTAGAGTTCCAATCCACAACTCCTGTCCTCGGTGGTAAAAGACTGTTTAATCGTATCCTGTTTTTACTGCACATTTTCTACAAGTACACTCGTACCACTTTAAGGAAGCAACACATACAGGTATGATAAATATACTGAGAACTGTCAAACGAAAGTGAGGAAAAAATGTAAGTGGCAGACGCCAAACAGAATCAAGAACAATATTCCTGACATCACATCCAATTATTGTACAAACGCTGGATTTTATATGTATATTTTTGCCGTTGACATATTTACATTTTTATAAATATTGCTATTTTAAATGAATAAATGAACCAGTTATAGTGGTATATTTTCAGATCCGTGATAATATGCTTATTTAATACGAGCATTTGTTTGACGGTCTGGAAACAATTCCACTGTTGGGGTTCTGGGTTTTTTCCTTGGTTTGTTTTTTCATTTTCCTCTCCCTCTCTCTTGGCAGTGGGTGTGGCAGAGAACGGATCGGCAGGGCAGACACACCTGTAACCCATCATTCCAATTACCCACCTGTTTATAATCCCTTTGTCACCAGTCCTACAACTACCAGATCACCCGGATGTCTCCCGTGCGTGTGCCCCGTCCCTCCGATCTGTCCATGTTCCTGTTCCTGTTCCTGTTCCTGTTTCACGTTCCAGTTCCTGCTCGTTTGTGATGCCGTTTTGAACTCAGCTGAGTATTTGGATTTTTGTTTATTAGATCAGTTACCAGCTCAGCTGTTGTTTTTTGCACTTTTGTCTTGCTGCGATTTTGTTTTTTTTCTTACGGGACGTTCCAGCCCGTCCCCCCCCCCCCCTCAGTACTGTTTTTGGAGTGTTTTTTGTCTAAGAGCGTCTTCTCTGCTCGTTGGCCCTACGGGACGCAACATCCACGATTGCTTGTCATAATTAGATATGTGATCTTTGAGGGCTGTTTTCTCATTTTTATTCCAGTTTCACAAAATTGGATGAGAATAATTAGCGACTGGTGTACTTCGCTAACATTTGTTAATTTGCAACAATGTCAAACTAATGCAAAGGTCATTAATGCAAAAGGCATTTATTCATAAGTTTTAAAGGTTGTCTGAAGCAATGGCGATGGGACAAAAAACGCTATCAAGGTGTTTCAAATGGAACAACAAATATCATCCTCATGCTGGTATGACGCATCAGTACGAAACATACGAGACTAAGTCTGAACCATCGAAACAATTGTGTCATATGGGAATACAAATATAGACGGCTTGTTGACGTGCATTCAGGGCTGTTGGATGGGCATTGTCGTCGGCGGCTCATCCAGCTCCATTAGCCGTCTGCATAAACTCCTTCGCTTCACCGTCTGTTCATGCTTTCATTCATCATGAAGACGAGACAGAGGTCTTCAAACGCTTGTCTGAGTCACGGTGCTCGATTACACTGGAGCCCATCTCATCTGACGACGGGCGAGAGGCAAGGGACCGCCCTGCATGAGTCGCCGCCACACGTTCACTCCATTCAAGAGGCAGTTTGGGTTTGGATTCAGGTTTGGATCCAGATGGATTTAGCGAGCCTGACCCGGATTCATTGCTCTCTGGATCACCTAGGAGCAGCCGTTGTACAGTTGATATATTATTCTTATTGCAGCATCAAAAGCTCGTTTTCAATGTTGAGTCATTAAATTAAAAAAGTCAGATCTGCTTGAAACGCAGCTCATTTTCTCTGATTTCTGATTTTGGAATTGATACTTTATTTTTTATTTTTCCTCTTTACGCAGACACACAATTCTGTGGGTCTTGAAATGAGTGATAACCGCTGGCACTCGGCGTATGGCTGAGCTGAAAATGTCTGGGGCTGAATGTGTTAACTACCCAGAAGCATGTTAGCCCGCTGCGACTGCAGGCAGATCGCTGTTCTGTGTGCGTTCTGAGGGCTGGCATACCTGCTCATTCTCTGCACCTCTTTCATCATCTGTGCATCTGTTTGGCTCTCCTCTTCCTGCTGCTGTGGGTGGCGTTCCATCAAGGAGCGCAGGGAGCGGCTCATTGGCTGATATTTCATTGCCTATGGCAACAGATTGGCCTGTTGTGTTCACAGCGGTTGCTTTTGTAACCCCCTTCACATTTTGTGTTAAACCGGCTGAGAGAGCATATTCTGATGATTTGCAAACACACTTCAAACAAATCATGTATCTGATCAAAGGAATTCATGTGATTCGTTCAAAATAAATCTAAATGTGTTTTATGTTTTAGCTACATATACAGGACACACTGGACATTCAGACAGACGGGGCTAATTGGCAATATTTTCAATGTCAATTGATTTATTTTGGAAGCAGAGATTGTCTCCATTGAGGAGGTTCAACTAGACGTTGATGTTTTTCCAGTAACAAGGATTAATTTCTTGGCGATGACGAGGGCTGCGAGTGTGGGATGTTTTTTGTGTGTACTTCACTAGCAGCGCAGTTTGGGAGATAAAGGGATCGTACAGCCCAAGATGGAGGAAAGTTTCTGTGAGACTGTGGCTCAGACTTGCCGGACGGGTGAGCACAACCATAGAGCATGAAAATACATGTCAGCAGTATTTTGAGAGCAGATACTCTACAGTACTCTACTTCAGAGTCACACTGCTGATGTCAGTTTGGCTAGTTGAGTGCATTTTGTACTGTACAGGAGACACGAGATTGATTGACAGTGGCACAGTACAGTCCCTTAGCCAATCAGGATGCAGAATACGTTTAATGCGCGTTCAAGTGCAGAAAAAAAACCATGCAAAATTGCATTAAAAAAGGAGCGAGGTCGCGGAAGATGAACCGCATTATATCGAGGGACTACTGTCCTATGGAAATTGAATTGTCACTGTGTCATGCCTAACTATGTCCACTATGTCTTGGGTGCTCATGGGCCGCTGCATAAAGTCTATCGACAGTTTTATTAGGACAAGTCAAAATGAAATGCTTTATCAAAGACACTGTCTTCTAACGTGCCCAATGCAATTCTGTCAATGATGAAATCAAAAATTAGCAGTAGTCCCAAGCACCAGGTCATGGTCTGACACTGATAATCGAGAGAACCTCTCTTATAACACACATTTGCAGCACAAAACAAAAACTCAAGACGGAAGGAGATTCATTGGCATAACTCGTGTCATTGAGATGAACGGAGCAGCAGGTTTTAAGCAGGAGTCTGTGGCATTGAAAGGAAACTGGGACTCCCCAGGAAGCTACTGTGTGACTTTTACCACTCACAGCAAATGGCAATTTGTAATTGATATGTCTACCTCAAAATCAGCTGCGGGCAAGGATTGCTATTGACCAATGTGACAACAGCAGTTCTTTGTCAGTCCCATTGAGACCAAACAATCCTTCAGTGAAATTGATGAATCAATATCTTGAGGAGCTGGAAAAGTGTCTGTAGAAATGTATCTGCCTGCAGCATCATCATAGCCAGCCAGTGTGTGTGTGTGAAACAGAATAATTGACAAAGCGTGTGTGTGTGTGTGTGTGTGTGTGTGTGTGTGTGCGCGTGTTCATGCTGTGAGGGCCCAGATGCGAGTGAGGATGGAGAGAGTCTGGGGATCACACAGACATGCACACATTATTCATGACTGAATGCAACCACAGTTACAAGCAACCTCATTTAAATGCCCCCCCCCCCCCCCCACAAACAAAAACTTAATTAATTTGTTATTTAATATCACACATAGATATATACAGATGTGCAACTGTCAGTATAGTTTGCAAGGTCTGAATGAATGTATTTGTTTATGTATTTATTAATTTGCATGAGGTAGTTATCTGTTCATCAGAAACAGTTTATTGTCAATGAGGGTTCAAAGACTAGGAATGTTTCTCTGTGAAGTCGTGCTACATGTGACAGTAATGACTAAATGCAAAAAAGTACAGACACATCAAGGAGTGGATACACAGATGTGTACTAGCAGCAGTAAACTAGTGTAATCACGCAGTGCAGAGAGAACAGTGCCAGTTATCCTTTATAAAATGTTCAGGAGTCTGGGACAGAAAATTAATTGTTCATTAATCTTACAGCCGAGGGGAAGAAGCTGTTCTTGTGGCGCGAGGTTCTGGTCCGGATGGACCGTAGCCTCCTGCCTGAGGGGAGAGCGTCAAAGAGTCCGTGTCCAGGGTGAGAAGGGTCGGCTGTGATCCGACCTGCACGCCTCCGAGTCCTGGAGACATACAGGTCCTGGAGGGACGGCAGCTTGCAGCCGATCACCTTCTCCGCAGCACGTACAATGCGCTGCACTCTGTGTCTGTCCCTGGTGGTGGCGCCAGCGTACCACACGGTGATAGAGGAGGTGAGGACAGACTCCACGATGGAGGTGTAGAACTGCACCAACATCTGGATTGGCAGCTTCAGTTTCCTCAGCTGCCGCAGGAAGTACATCCTCTGCTGGGCCTTCTTGACGAGGGAGCTGATGGCAGTCCAGTACAAACTCTACGACACCGCATCAAGTTAAACTGATGACAATGCGAGTTGAAATGTCCATTCATCCATCTTCCACCGCTTATTCAGTCTCAGCAGGGATTTCCAAACTTCCCTCACCCCAGACACCTCCGCCAGCTATTACAATTCTGAATACTTTATTAATCCCAAAGGGAAATTGCAATGCAACTTTAGGAATTACAGAAAGCAGTTACAAGCACATTTAGTACACAATGAACCATACCTGCTGTATGGCTCCATGGCCTTACAAACCGTTGGATTTTTCCTTACAAAATACAAAATAATCGTACACCATATATTTTTTTCCAAATGCGCTTATTTATGTACATAGAGTGGTACCTCAGCTTACGAATTTAATCCGTTCCGGGACTAGCTTCGTAACGTGAAAACTTCGTAAGTAGAGACGCATTTTGAATGTAAATGCACTAATCCGTTCCAAGCCCCGCAAAAGTATTGTAACGGTTCATGTTTTAGGAGTGTTCATTATTCCTACGCTGCAGAGAGTCCGCAAAGGCATCCAGGGAGGAGGGGCGGTGTGTGTGTGTGGGTGCCGCGAGGAGGAGGAGGAGAACGGGAGAGCTGCGTAGCTCCCGTAGCTCTCCCGTTCTCCTCCTCCTCGCGGCACCCACACACGCAGAGAGTTACCCGTCGTGTGCTTACTCCAGCGTCCGACGGACGCTACATTATGATATTTTTTTTAAATATTAATCTACCTGTTAGCTGTTACTTTTTGTCCTCTTTGTTTACTGGTCCTTTGCGGTGTTTTCTGCCTCGCGTTTCTTGAAAAACCGATCCAATGACGTCTGCTTTTGCCGGCTTTTGACAATCCGTCGGAAATGTGCGAGGCAGACGTCATCATAATGAGCAATAGCCCGACTTGTCAACACTTTTTCCGGGTGACACGAGGGGGACACGAATAGCGTGCTGGGATACACGCATACGCAACGGGTTGCCAGGCAGATTTTAGGCGATAGCCAATGGCAGAGCAGCTACGAGCAGCTATTTTTGACTTCGTAGCCTGAAACGCCTCCGTAACGAGAGGCAATATTTTCCCATTCAGAAACTTCGTAACCTGAAAATTTCGGATGTAGGGACATTCGTAAGTAGAAGTACCACTGTAGTTGGACGTTATTAATTATGATATAGTTTATCATTTGATATTTTACACTTGTTGAGTTATATTCTATACACACGAAGTACATGCTTAATAAATTATGTAAAGGAGCAAAATGAGCATCCATTGATCAATAGGTTTTAGAGACGTCTACGTTTCTGGCGTGGCTCTTTGTATCAAAATGCGTCTTTAGATCATAGAAACTGGGGGCAGCTATTTTCACGTCTTTTTTGCAAGCGACACAATCCGAATATTCCACACCTTTCTTCGAAGCTTGTATCAATCCCTCGTATCTTCCTGACATTTGCTCCCACTCTTTGTGATGTTTGCCTCTTCCATTTAACTTACGGTGTTTTAATTCAGGTTCGGACATTGTGACTTGATGATTGTATCGAAGAAAAGTTTAAAACTACGTTATACTGTGCTTTCGCTCTGTTCACACGTGATCAGAATGATGCAATGGGAAATACCAAGGCGGCACACGCATGCGCACAGTAGCATCAAACCGCTCGTTTCGTCTGTGACAAAAAAATGATACGGAATGGAGGCTACCACGGTGAACTCGTTTGATTCGCCGTTTCTTGATATTTGGTGCATACCGGATGGTACCCATAATTTTTAAATTTGCGTTTTTCCGTACATATTTTATTCTACGCCGTACACGTCTTAAAATGCATAAAAACTGTACTTTGTACGGCAAAAATGTACTGGTTGACAGGTATGATAAACACACCTTTTTTTTCAAGGCGATAATGATCCAGGCCAGTCCTGGGAACCTGGGACCAAGGTGGGTGGGGGAGGGGGAGCAGGAGAGTCCAGAGGGTGAAATCGGTTCAGGACAGATGGAAAATGCGTCCGTCCTCTCCAAAGACCGGAAGAGTGGGAATCCCAAGGGGAATCCCAAGGTGTTCCCATTCCAGCCAAGAGATGTAGTCTCTCCAGCGTATCCTGTCTTCCCTGAGGCCTCATCCCGATGGGACATGTCAGGAACACCTCCTTAGGGAGATGTCCAGGAGGCATCCAAAACAGATGCCCGAGCTACCTCAGCTGACTCCTCTCGATTCCTCCCTGGTGACTGAGCTCCTCATGTTGTCCCGAAGCGCGCCTCCAGCCACTCCGTGGCGTAAACTCATTTCAACCGGGGTCTTCCTCTTTGGTTCCTGACCCAAAGCTCCTTCTTACAGGTAAGTCAGGAACACCTTTTGACTCAGCTCCTTCTTCACCACGACTGACCAATACAACGACTGCATCCCCACAAAACAGCATTAAGTATTTACCTTGCAACTGTTCATTCTTTTCTTCTTCAATCCTTTTCTTCTTCCAATTTTCAGCACCTGACGGATAAATTATTCTAGACATGATGACGAGTGATGACCGCAGATCACTGGTTGCCAGGTTGCAGTCACACAAAAAAGGATAGTTGCCAAGATTTCTGGTAGGTGCTGCAGTTTTCACGTGCACTGTGCACAACACTCCCTTCATCATGCAAAATAGGGTTGCCAGGTTGGGACCCCCCTAGTGGCCAGGGGGTCCTAAGCAGCTGCTTTTCGGCTGGGTCAGCCCTGCCTTTGACTGTTAAACACATAATTTCAGCATCACCACACTGTCCTCAGTTCAGTTGTTGAGGTGGTGGTGATGATGACTATGCAGCTTGTTTTTGATACGCCTTTATATGTTAGTATTATATGTACTGTATATGTTTCTTCATTGTGTTGACATGTTGAATGTATGTATAAGTGCAGAAGGTTGTACAGAATTGCATTAGAGATAAATTATATATCTATCATACATGCATGCATATATATACAGTGGAACGTCGGTTTGCGAACAACTGATTTCGAAAGAAAATGTTGAGTTTAAAATGCCTCGGATGTCAAACAAATTTCCAGTGGGCAGCGGCTCCGTGGGTTGGGATGATCAAAGAGGCAGCAAGGGTCGGCAAGAGATGCTCTACTGCAGGGGTCCCCAACCACCGGTCCGTGAGGCATTTGTTGCCGGGCCGCAAAGAAAGAACAACTAATGTATACAATTTCCGTTGTATCGATTATTAGCATCTAAAAGGTGTTTTTATTTTGAAAAACGACCGGATTTTCTCCAACGTAACAATCGCGTCTTGATACGTTGCGAAAAAAACCCAGCCGTGAACTCGCGAAAATTAATAAAAAGAAACAAAAGTCTTTGGAGCTTCTTTGCCGAGGAAAAAAGTCCAACTGAGGAGGAAGAAGAGGAGGCGATGACCTCCAAGAAGAGAAACCAGGACTAAGACTTGAAACTCGGGTTTTAACAGCTGACTGGCTTCGTTAACGAGCAATGAAGGGTTCAAAACTGCTTTGGCACAGAGACCAAGAACCCGGATTAAAAAACAAGAACCCTGGAATAAAAACCATGAAGGACAGAAGTAATTATTGCGACCACAATTTATGGTGAGAGTAGATATTATTGCAAGTGCATAATATAAAGTTTATTGGTAAGATTATATTCCTCTTTTCAAATTTAATTACACTCCCCCCCCCCCCCCCCCCCCCGGTCCACGAAAAAATGTCACGGCATGAAACCGGTCCGTGGCAGGAAAAAGGTTGGGGACCACTGCTCTACTGGACTGAATGCACTGCAAAAAGGGATTTCTAAGAAAGAAACAAAAACTTGTTTCCGGATATATGTTCTTATTTTTTACCAAAATAGAAAAATTATCTTGACAAGCAAAATTTGTATAGAAAAAATATTATTTTTTTAAGAAAATGTCTCTCAAAATCTTCATAAGACATTACAGCTACGATTAAGCAACAGTTACTGGAAACTAGCCACAACACTAGTCCCAACAGCAGAACAAGATTATTTTACTAACTTACCTGTTAGATGGATGTCGACCTATCGTAATATCATGTTATTTTCATTTAATTGTTTGCATTTTTTCCCAATAAATATAGTTAAGTGAACCATAAAGCAACGTTTGTTACTGACCCACCCTTGATGATATAGATAATACACTGATCAAAACTAATTGGTCAATGCATTATCTAACACTACACATATGTAAACATATTGTTGTGAAAAAGGTGAAACACACAACAGTAATGATAATACACTGATATGTAGTAATTGTTCAGTATATTATCTAGTATTTATTACATATATATACATACACATAAAGAAACTGTTGTGAAAAAGGTGGAACACACAACAGGGTTTTGCTCACATTTACATTTCAAATGCCATAACTGTCTCACAAGTTCGAATAGTCTATTGGAGGCGAGGGTCTGCAATCTCTGATTGTCTTTTTCTAGTTTTATATTTTAGTGTATACAGTTTGTGTATTTTGAAACAGTTTTTAAATGTCTTAGACATTAGTACTCTTTTTTTATTGCAAGCTCCAATAAGTGCGAGACTAGTAAAACCAATTGTTCAAATTTGTCTCTACTTCTCTATATTTTATAGGTTTTGGATGAGCTGCGGAGATCAGTTCGAATATGAATGAATGAATATATTTATTAGATAGAATGTTAGAGTACAAGTACAGTCACACAGTAGCATGTATTACAGTACAAGTACAGTCAAACATCCTGTCTAAAAGGAGCATTTCAAAAAAGCCCTTGCGGTCTTGTTTCCGTTGAAAGTCCTTCGCACATAAATCATCCACAATTAACAATACAAATTCAACAATACAAATAAAAATAAAACCAATATTCAATAACTCAATTGATGCAACGTAACATTAGAAAAATAAAAATAAAATGATTTTACACCGCCGATGCAAACTAACAATTAATCTAAAATAAATTACACCACAGATGCAAAATGACAATAGATTACATAAATTGCAATAAATTACTAAGGCACTTAATATATGCAACGTAGGTGGACAAAAAAAGGGGGGGGGGGGGGGTTTGATCCGGAGAGAGTCGTGATGACTATCTCCGTTTCTGTCCCCCTAAAAGGTGTATTTTTAGGGCCGTTTTGAAGGAGGTGCATGTTTTGAGGGCGGGAGTCAAACCGTTCCAGCCTTGGGGGGCCGTATTGTAAAAAGATGATTTACCCATGTTAGTCCTGTAGGAGGGGGTAATCAGGTTGTTGTTTGAGCTCCCTCTAGTGGCTGTGGGTGTCACTAAATCTGTGGCGGTGTTTATTCAGGTATGCAGGGATTGAGGGGACTGAGGGCAGAGCTGCATTGACCATTTTAAATGCCAATCCCATTTTGAGTTGTTTAACCCTGTCTTCTACCCTGAGCCACTTTAGGCTAGCAAAATGTCCAGGAAGAAGGTGGGTCATGGGCCCCAGATTGAGGAGTAGCCGAATCAGTTTGTTTTGGGAGGTTTGGAGCCTGCTGTTCAGGGACATTTTGATGTTGGAATACCAGGAGATGCTAGCATAGTCAAAGAGGGCTGAACGAGGGCTCCAGCAAGAGTCCGGAGAGCACTTTTGTTGACAAAAGCAGACATTCTGCCCAAAAATCTTGTTCTCTGATTGACTTTTTTGATCACCTTAGTTGCCATACTATCCCCAGACAGGTATTTGTCAAGAACACAGCCCAAATAGGTAATCTCTTCTTTGCTCGAGATTACTGTATTATCGTCTGTGACCTTGAAATCATCAACATTTATCTCACTTAGAGAGTGTATTGACCCAAAAAGAATAGATTCCGTTTTACCAAGATGTAGTGACAGTTTGTTATCGGTAAGCCAAGTACGGATTCTGGTGACCTCAGAGCTGAGAGCTTCCTCAATCTGCACTTTCTCCTCTCCCAAAATCAGGAGTGCTGAGTCATCAGCAAACAGGAACAATTTGCAGTTACAGGCAGCATTCATGTTGTTAATGTATAGGAGGAACAGTAACGGCCCTAGAATGCTGCCTTGAAGAACCCCGCAGCTCACCAGGAGGGACGAGGACAAGGTTCCGTTTATGTCTACCATTTGTTCTCGTCCCTCAAGGTACGATTTCATCCAGTTTGTTGATGTGCTATCAAAACCAATCGCCTCTAGTTTATTCAATAGGATTGAATGGTTAACGGTGTCAAAGGCCTTCTGGAGGTCCAGCATGACCATGCCGCAGTATTTGCCAGAGTCTACTTCATGCTTGACGTAGTCGGTCAGATATATGAGGCATGTGTCAGTGGAGTGGGATGTTCTGAAGCCCGATTAGAATTCAAAGAGCAGGTTATGCTCGGCGAGGTAGCGGTTGATTTGCTCCTGGATTAATCTCTCCATAACCTTTGAGATGGAACAAAGGATGGAAACAGGGCGGTAGTTGCCAGGTTCTAATTTGTTTCCTTTTTTATATAGAGGGATAACCCGCGCCGTCTTGAATTCCTGTGGGACGTGGCACTGATTGATGGATAAATTTATCAGATGGGTTACTACAGGGGCGATAGAGACAGCTGCGTCTCTGAGGAACCGGGTGGGTATGTTGTCGAGGCCTGTGGCCTTGTTAGGTTGAAGGGCAATTAGTTGTTTTAGCACATCAACAGTATTTACAGGTGTGAAAGAGAAAGTGTCCTTTTTAGCACCTAGCTTCTCATAGTGAGTTTGGATGTGGTCAGAACCATACAGACCTGAATGCGGGGGGAGTTTGCTGACCAACAGGGGGCAATAGTGGTGAAAAAGCTGTTAAAACAATTAGCTACCACCAACCTGTCGGTCTGGAGCGAACCACTTGAGTTAATGCAGATATTACTGGTTTTTGTTTGGAGTCTGTTGCTGCAGCCTAATTGTTTTAGGGCCTCCCACAGTTTTTGTGGGTTGCTTTTGTTTGCCTCAATGTTCTCATTTAAGAAATTCTTTTTGGCATTTTTTATCATTTTGTTAACCTCATTGCATAGTTTTCTGCTTTTTTCAAGTAGTTCCTCGTTGTTGGTTTTTCTGTACTCGGAGTAACATTTGTTTGAGTTTGATGGCGTTCAATATTTCCCCCTTCATCCAAGGTCCTGTACGGGCTCTGACCCGAACAGCTGTTATGGGTGCTATCTTATCAATTACAGACAGAAATGCAGATTTAAAGGAAGACCAGGTCCCCTCGACAGAGGCGGAGTTTAAAGCATCAGACCAGTCAGTTTCCTCCAGCGCTGTTGTTAGAGCTTCGGGGGAGTAATGCTTCATGGTTCTGCAGTTTATTGTGGATCAATGAGCTGCAGGTCTATGGATTTTACGAGTGCAGAAGATCGTGTTTTGATCACTTAGACTGCACTCGATGACACCACTGTTTTTGATTCTAGATTTGTCCGATGTCAGGATTAGGTCTATGATGGTTCTAGAAGTGGTGCTTACCCTTGTAAATTGCTGAATCAGCTGGGTAAAGTTATGCAGATTACAGAAGCTGCTGAAGGATTTGAAAGTGGGAGTGTCTTTCCGATGGACATTGGTGTTACAATCTCCTATCAGAATGACCTCCGAGCTTCCCAAGCCGATCACATGCTTCTCCAATAAATCATAGAATGAATTTTGGTCTGGGGGTCTGTATACTGCGCCAATGACCAGAGGTTTAGCTCTGGGATAAATGATTTTTACCCAGACAGACTGTGTCTGTTCCTAGTTCTGGTAGAACGGTGAAGTTGAGGTCTGATCTGACGTAGATGCAGACCCCGCCCCCATGACGGTCCCTGTCCTTCCTGATAACAGTGTATCCCTTAATCTCAATCTCAGTGTCTTTACAAGAATCATCCAGTTTGGTTTCAGAAAAGGAGAGAATTCCCACCTTACCGTTGCCAAACATCGATGTTAACTCGGACATCTCACATCCGTGACGTATCTGCGCCTGGGGAATTCCGTGACGCGCCGTCGCGCGTCGGCTGCATCCCTCGGCGCGAAGTGCCGGAAGTGAAAACAGGGAGAACGCTTGCGCTGCTCCTTCTCCGTATTGCTGCTGGGGGGGTACGGTGGCGGGCGATGTGGCGTTTGGCTGGGTTGTCCTCGGGAGGTTTGTCGTGAAGTCCTCGGGGCGCGTCCTCCACGTGTCGCTGCTCCAGATGTTGTGATGTTCAACCAACCAATGTCAATTTCATATCTGAAATGAAGAAAAGATGGGAAATCTTCTACTCAGAGGTGCAGTTTTATGCCGTCATGAAGAAAGTTATGAAGCCTCCAAGAACTTTAGATGGAGGTGTGGTCACCATATCTTGATCTGTTAATTCTGTTCTTTAGATTGGATAAGAAGCAGTTACGTGTTGTGATACCTTGTCTTGTGTACTTTTCTGTCAAACCAGTGGAGCATGCCACAGCTGTGTTCAGAGCTCTTCCACTGCTCTTCCCATCCAGCGCTGTACCTCATAAGAAGCTGGGCAACAGCTGTGACGCTTTTTTCCATGTTCTGACGGTAAGGCTGCAGTATTTCTGATGCAGTTCTTTCAGATCATCAAAATAATTTTTGTATCTCTCAAAAACAACCTCAGTTAATTAAAAATGCATTTTTTAAATTGTGATTTTATTTATTAAAAAAGCTCGACTTTATCTGGTGCTAAGGAAAAAGTATTTGCCCACTAAACCTATTGCTGAACAATATTGCCATCAGTTTGGGCACGAAGAGACCAAAACTAATAATGAAAAGAAAAGATGTATTAAATGAAATGAAAGCTTATTGTGTATTGTTGTGCATTGTTATCAAAGCTGAAAAGATCAAGATAAAATAATAATGTAAAATAATGTACATCTATATCTCCATTGTCAATGTCTGTGCTGCAGATATTTGTTTTCTCTATTCATATGGTATGATTTATGAGCATCTGCATTTGTGTAGGAGGTGAAGCTCACTTTTCAAAAGTCAACAGCTTCGGACTCATGCATTTTAGTGGAGGTGCAGCTGTGTTTCGAAGTTTTTAAAAGTTGTCTATTCTAATCTTTATTGTCTTTTAGACTGAAGACCCAGACCGTTTCCTGCGCCAGTGGCCTTGTCCATTGGAAGCACTCCAGTAACCACAATCAACAAGGAGGACCTGTATGAGGGACCGCTCTATCTCCTGGCATATTAGTATGCCCTCCACCTCACCTACCCAAGGTGTATTTCCACACTGCTCTCAGTACTGCAAACAGAAATCCTCCGAGATTCCATCCATGACAAAGATTCAACCTCATCCTACAAGAAAGCCCTGGCTGAGTGGAAGTCATTCCTTGGGTAGATCAGACATGGGCAAACCACGGCCCGTTATGCTTTTCAATACGGCCCGCCAAAGTTGTCCAATTACCAAAAAATTCAAAATCATGACTTTCATTTTGTCCCTGCAATGCCGTGTTTCACCAGCAGATGGCGCACTAACCATCGGTGGCGTGTAGTGTATTGCTCTGCTTGAGTTTCGTTTCCCATTGCTCTCTGACCCCATCTGTAGAAATGAGCGGACCAAAGAAAAGCAAAGTAGACGGTGAGGGCCGAGTGATTAATAAAGAGCGGACAACAAGATATTTTTCACCGAAATCCGATCTACGGCTGCATGTCTGATATGCCAAGAAGCCGTTGCGGGTTTTAAAGAATATAATATCAGCCGTCACTTTGCCACGAAGCATGCAAACTACGCCAGCAAGCAATCAATGCAAGAACGGGAGGCTCCTGCACAGAGTTCTGCCGCCGCTTCTCTGATTTAAAAAAAAAATGACGCATCACTTCAGCTGGTGTCCCGTCCCAAGACCCTGAAACCGACCCGCAGGAGCTGCAGTTGCAGTTGCAGTTGCAGCTGATCGATCTTCAGTCCGACTCCCCTCAAAGGATAAGTTCAAGTCTCTTAACCTGAATGACTTTTATGCCTCACTGAACGAAGCCACGTTTCCAAACCTTCGGAGGACGGCACAGAAGATGCTGCGGCTGTTGGCTCGACCTCCGTGTGTGAGCAGACGTTCAGCGTCATGATCAATAAATCCCGTCACAGATCCAAGTTAACGGACCAACATCTCAGATCTATCCTGAGAATAAAACAGCAAAAATAACTCCAGACTTTGATGCACTGGCAAAAAAGGGAGACCAACAACTCTGTTCCCTGTTTGTATGTTCTGTTATGAAAGAAATGCATCTGGAAAGTTTGAACGTGCGTCTTTTAATTAAGTGCACATTTATGTACAGCAGTGGAACAAAAATGAGTGCAGCAGAAATGATTGAGATTTAGTATTTCGTTGGGTGTTTTGATATGTTTTGAATGGTGAAAGTGATCATCTTTTTTCAATAAATGTTGGTTTCTTTAACTTTATGCCTTCAAGTGAAATTTATTAAAAACAGATGCAATCACCAGGTTTCACAGATCAGTGTCTGTGCTATTTTAATCTATTTACATTTCTCCTCACACTGTTGTGCTATTTTAATCTATTTACATTTCTCCTCACACTGTTGTGCTATTTTAATCTATTTACATTTCTCCTCACACTGTTGTGTTATATTAATCTATTTACATTTCTCCTCACACTGTTGTTCTATTTTAATCTATTTACATTTCTCCTCACACTGTTGTGTTATATTAATCTATTTACATTTCTCCTCACACTGTTGTGCTATTTTAATCTATTTACATTTCTCCTCACACTGTTGTGCTATTTTAATCTATTTACATTTCTCCTCACACTGTTGTGCTATTTTAATCTATTTACATTTCTCCTCACACTGTTGTTCTATTTTAATCTATTTACATTTCTCCTCACACTGTTGTGCTATTTTAATCTATTTACATTTCTCCTCACACTGTTGTGCTATTTTAATCTATTTACATTTCTCCTCACACTGTTGTGTTATTTTAATCTATTTACATTTCTCCTCACACTGTTGTGTTATTTTAATCTATTTACATTTCTCCTCACACTGTTGTGCTATTTTAATCTATTTACATTTCTCCTCACACTGTTGTGCTATTTTAATCTATTTACATTTCTCCTCACACTGTTGTGCTATTTTAATCTATTTACATTTCTCCTCACACTGTTGTTCTATTTTAATCTATTTACATTTCTCCTCACACTGTTGTGCTATTTTAATCTATTTACATTTCTCCTCACACTGTTGTGTTATTTTAATCTATTTACATTTCTCCTCACACTGTTGTGCTATTTTAATCTATTTACATTTCTCCTCACACTGTTGTGCTATTTTAATCTATTTACATTTCTCCTCACACTGTTGTGCTATTTTAATCTATTTACATTTCTCCTCACACTGTTGTGTTATTTTAATCTATTTACATTTCTCCTCACACTGTTGTTCTATTTTAATCTATTTACATTTCTCCTCACACTGTTGTGTTATTTTAATCTATTTACATTTCTCCTCACACTGTTGTTCTATTTTAATCTATTTACATTTCTCCTCACACTGTTGTGCCAAAATATGTGTAAATGCTGCATCTTGCATATTCATTGAGACAAACGTACTACCTGGATTAGGGCTATTTTGCACATTTGAAAGACGCAGTCCTTCGTACACACTGTTAGTAAATCGGGTTGTACATTTATCTGTGTGTTTACTGTGCTATGAGGTTTGCACACTACACGCAGCGCTTTAGTATATCTGGGCCAAATGCTCCTGGCCCGGCCCCTCTGTCAAAATTTCAAACCCAATGTGGCCCGCACGTCAAAACGTTTGCCCACCCCTGGTGTAGATCTTCCTCTCTGGGTATGTTTCGTTTTTTCTTCTGGTTGTTTTTCGGCTACATTCTTTTTTTTCTCTTTTTTTTTACACAGATGAATGTTGGTCAAACATGTTTTAATCTGGTTCTTTTGGTTATACTGCAAGTCAGCAGCATTAATGTTCTTAGTTTATACTGTTATTGTATGTAGCTGATGTGTTATTTTTTTACCCTGCCAGTTCTATGCAATTGTTACCGATGAGATGTGCCTTTTTGCCAATGCTGCAGAACTCTGTTAGAGCAAAGCAGCAGCAATATTTTACAGAATAGTGCAATATTTTAGTAGCACAAAAATGTACTTTTGTGCATTATGCTGTTTTGAATGCTTGATAACCATTTTACACTGGGAGCTAGTATGCCATTGTTGTTGAATTGTTGAGCAGTACGCTTTTGTAAATATGTGAGCATGTTTTAATAAAAAGCAAGAAAACAGGATTGCTTCTGGTGACTTCATTTGAGACGAAATCACTTGTATTTTTGTTTAATTTTTAAGAAACTTAAATTCTAAGATATTTTAGATAATTATTTTTCTTGGAGTTGGAGAAAACATTCTTAAAACCAGCTAAATCAGAAAAACACTGTCTTATTTGAAGAAAATCTGTAACATTATAACATTTTATTACTAAGTAAAAATTATGAACATTCTTAAATTAAGTAAAATAATTCTTGAAATCAGCTAAATCAAAAGGCAGAACATAAAATTTAAGTGAAAGTTTCTTAAAAAATAACTTTGGTATGCTTGTAATAAGCAAGGTTTATCAAATTCAGGCTTATTTTATCTAGTTTCAAGACACATTATGATCATAAAGAGTCTAGATTTGTAAGCTAGTTTTACGAATTCTAGCTCAGCAAAATTTGCTCACCCCATTGGCAGATTTCTTTGCTCAAAACAAGAACATTGTACTAAATTTAAGGATATTTGGCTTATTTACATAAGGGCTGTTTATGCAGTGTGGCAAAAACAGTCTTTGTGCAAATTCACGACAGAACGGTTATTGTAAATATTTGTCTTAAGTAGATGAAGTAATGGTGGTAACAAAATATCTAAATATATAATAATAATAATAATGCATTGACTTTATATAGCGCTTTTCTGGGTATTCAAAGACGCTTTACACATTATGTGCATTATTCATTCACTGCATACTTGGTAAGGTGACAGGGTGAGGCTGCCAATCTGAGCCATCAGTCCTCCTGACCCCACCGACATTCACTCGCTCACTACATTCACACAGGCAATGTGGGTGAAGTGTCTTGCCTAAGGACACATATATACCGTAATTCCCGGTGTACAAGCCGCTACTTTTTTCCAATATTTTGAACCTTGCGGTTTATGCAACGACGCGGCAAATTTACGTATATTTTCCCACTCTCGTTACGAGCCGTGTTTCGTTAAAGCCTATTTATTTTCGTTACGAAATTAACGCCCGCCCGCCCGGAGGGAAAGCCCCGCTTGCGCGTAGCTGGGGAGATCCACGAGAAGGGCCCGGCGCGCGTCCAGAGTCGCCGCCGCCGGACCGCCGTACCCGGTCCCCGCCGCCTGTCCGCCATCCGCTACGCGGCGTCGGACGCGCCGCCCCGCGGGGAAGGAACCCACCTCCCGGGCGTCCCCACCCCTGCCGCACCACGCTCCCGCGGACGGAGGATGAGGGGCACGGGGGCAAGGGGGACGGGGACACCCCGCCAGGCGGGCGCACGCGCCGCGCAGCCTCCGACGGGCGGAGAGGGGAGGGCGACGGGGCGACTGCTCCCCCAGCCGCGGCTCGAGCCCAGCCCCGCTTCGCACCCCAGCCCGACCGACCCAGCCCTTAGAGCCAATCCTTATCCCGAAGTTACGGATCTGATTTGCCGACTTCCCTTGATCTAACATGCCAGAGGCTGTTCACCTTGGAGACCTGCTGCGGATATCGTTACGAGCCGTGTTCCGTTAAATATCATTTGTTTCAATGTACCGGTAGACCTGCAGCTTACGAATATGTGCGGCTTATTTTTGTACAAAATAAATATTTTTTTAAAATTCAGTGGGTGCGGCTTTTTCACAGGTGCGCATAATAGTTCAGCAATTACGGTAGTAGGATTTATTTCCCCTTTCTACTAAATTGCTCTATGATAGCTGTATTACAGATCTTTTCTGGCTGAAAGCTCCTTTGCAGTTTCAGTTTTCTGCCGATAATGCATTTGGTCAGTTTCGGCCTCAATATAAAGACAAGGTAATATCTGCAGCATGCAATCGATATGCTATCCCTGAGAAGCACTTAAAAAGCTCACATTAGAGTGAGAGTTTGTGTGTCAGAGAAAGGAAGGGAAGAGAGTGATACAAAACGTAAACAAATTCTGGGTGTGGTCAGATCAGGTTCAATGAAGGAACACCAAAGTGGCTTGAATTGAATTATTTTAAATTGTGATGCTTAAATAACAGAACAAGCAGCAAAAGCCTGCTAACTCAAATGGTACACGGAAGGTAACCAATCTCTGTGGGTGGGTGCCATGCAAATACGGTTTGCTTGCGGGGGCTTCATTGGAACTAATTGCCAGCATTTAAGATTTTTTATCTCGTCCAAATAAGAACTTCTTATTGCGTACAAACACCAACCGGTGAAGCTAGACACCGGAAACCTGAACAATCCCACAATTTATGCAGTGGGATTTGCCACAACATATCTTGGCTGGATGTGATTCTCTGTGCAATTCAAACCTTACAGCTGTTTAATGCAATATATTGTATCTTTCTAAAAAATAGTAGGCTTTTGTGTGTCAGCATCTATCACGGCCTGGAGCAGGGTAGGACCCAAACGCGAGGCAGATGAGCGGAAATGCAAACACCGCTTTTATTGGTGGGTAGGACAGGCAGGCAAACAGATCCGGGGGGGGAGCAGGCACAAGGAAGGTCCAAGAGACAGGCGCGGGTCAGTACACCGGGTGGTCAGGAAGGTCAGGCAGACAGGTCCGAGGGGGCAGGCACAAGGAAGGTCCAAGAGACAGGCAGGGGTCACAAACCGGGGAGTCCAGGCAGGCAGGCAGACGGAACACAAGGAGCAGGCGAAGAGGCAGGGTCCGGGAAGCGGGCAGGTTCGATACACGGGGGGTCGGTCTGAAGGGCTGGAGAGCAGGTAGCCTTACTGACAATCTGGCAGTGAGGTGTGGCATGAACAGGGTCTAAATAGGGCGCTGGCTGATTGGAGATGGGTTGCAGGTGCTGACGGAACACAGGTGCCGGGAGTGAACTGATTGGCAGGAGGACTGTGAGATGAAGACCGGGAGAGACAGTGAGGGAATGACCCCGCCCCGCCTCGAGGCGTGACAGCATCAATAAAATTGATCATCCAAGTGGATATTTCTCAACACCAGCAATACTTGCTTCATTTGCATCAATATATTTCTGTAATTCTTGTCTGACGCTGATCCTCATGTTTACTGGACTTTCATGCCAGATTTATTGTGAATGCTGCATCAGGAGACACTGAAATATCCCATGGAGGATGAATTTAAGAACACGGCCTGATCATGGGACACCAAAGAATCGTCCTTACTCTGACGACTGACACTGTGTTATTGCACAATCAACACCCTCCTTCCCTCACCTTTAGACCACAAACACAGTATACCTGACTAAAAATACATCTCCACCGGCTTTTCTCAACTCAATTCATCTCAGCTTTGGTATCCAGTAAAAGATAGTGTAGTTCAATTCAACTGGGCAGGTGTCATGCCATTATGGACCCCGCCGTGTGATTCTGCACAAAGAACAATAGTCTTTTATCCTTTTATCTGCCAACATTTGCTGGCTTTGACCTTCCACACCTCTTTGACACACACACACACCCCCTCTCATCGTCCCACCCCTTCTTCACTTCTGGAAAGAGAAGTGGGGCAGAGTCCTCAGGCCACTCACCCCTCCCTCCCCTCAATGCCCTTCCCCACCCCACCTGACTCCTGGAAGGAAGCTTTTAGAAGGAAGGAGGTGATGGGTATAGACCCCACCCCACTCACCCCTCCCCTGATTTATGCAGATTCAAATAGGGTGGGCTAAACCTCTTAAAAATAAACAGGAAATGACGTGGTTACGGGGACGGGTGTGTTTATAGTCAAAGAATAAAAATAGGGTTGAAGCTGTTGCAGAAGACGGAAGAATTTGACAGTGTCGTTTCCGGTTCGAGCTCTTTGTGGCGATGTGTCAGCAGCCGGGCAAAGAGTTAGAGGCCCGCAGAAGACTGAGGTAGACTGAGAGTTGGTAGAGTGGGTCGTCCAGTGATCAGTAAATCAGTGGTTCAAATCCCAGCTGACTGTCCACATGTCGAAGTGTCCTTGGGCAAGACACCGAACCCCAAATGTCTCCCAGTGGGTCTGGCAGCACCTTGCATGGCAGCAGTCACCCACTGGAGGGTGAATGGGTGTGTGAATGGATGAATGTGAGGCCAAATGTAAAGCGCTTTGAGAACCAGAAAGGTGGAAAAAGCGCTTTATAAGTGCAGAACATTTACTATTTGGGCTTTTTAATCTTGTCCAAATGATATAATTAAATTACATTTTATTATAATTGAACCTCATTCATTTTCCCTTTTCCCTGTAATGCTACCTGTAAAATTCCAAATATTTTCATGTAATGGCTTTTACACATCATTTATATGAGCTCACACAAACGCTCCATCCATCTGCTCCCAGCCCCAAATTTGAGAAGCCATTGTGGCCCGCGAGTCAAAAGGTTTGCCCACCCCTGGTCCTGGTCTGTGGCAGGAAGGACTTTACCATCAGAACATACGATGTGTCTCGTACTGTCCTCACTCTACAGAGAGTAATTGCATTGATTCTGAGTTAGCGGGTTTGGTGGCGCTGAGGCCAAGCTTTTCATAGACCAGATAATGAGTCACCTTCCAGGACGTGCCCACTCAACTCTCAGCCCACTGAAGGCAATGCTGGTACAGCAGAAGCACAACTTAGGTGGCGCTGGTTGAGGCGACACGTAACAGCAGTAGTAGTGAGAGTGTGTGTTGTCTGTTATTGTCTTAAATGGTGTTTTTTAAACTAGTTTTAACGAGTTTTTATCGCTTTTAGTTGTGCTACAAGGTTTTAAGAGCTTGATGTCATAAAAATGACTTACCGAGCTCGATGTTCTCACGCTGAAGCTCAGCCATCATACGATAAGCGACCTCCAAACTTGCCTTCAGATCTTTAACGTCGGCGTGAAGCACGCCGAGGACTTCCAGTTTTTTATTAATGGAGTCCAGAATGTTAGTCGGAATATCTTTGTTGCCGAGATCTTCCGTGTCTGTTGCCGAGTCGGCCTTTCTTTTTTTGGAGGGATTATCGCCTGGCGCGGATTCCTCCATGGCGCAGCAGCTGGAGTAATACTGGTCGATAAATACTTCGAGGTTCTCCACGCCGAGCGATAATCCAATCCGTCAATATCAAAGTAATCGAAAAGGGCGAATTATGCGATGGTGGTGTCTAATATTATATTAGTAGCAGAAAGCCAATAATGTCTTCTTAATTATAAGAAGGGGGACCGGAGGGTGTGTTCCAACTACAGAGGGATCACACTCCTCAGCCTCCCCGGTAAGGTCTATTCAGGGGTACTGAAAAGGAGGGTCCGCCGGATAGTTGAACCTCGGATTCAGGAGGAGCAATGTGGTTGTCGTCCTGGCCATGGAACTGTGGACCAGCTCTACACCCTCGGCAGGGTCCTTGAGGGTGCATGGGAGTTTGCCCAACCAGTCCACATGTGTTTTGTGGATTTGGAGAAGGCATTCGACCGTGTCCCTCAGGGAGTCCTGTGGGGGGTGCTCCGGGAGTATGGGGTGTCGGACCCCCTGATACGGGGTGTCCGCTCCCTATATGACCGGTGCCAGAGCTTGGTCCGCATTGCTGGCAGTAAGTCGGACCTATTTCCAGTGCGGGTTGGACTCCGTCAGGGCTGCCCTTTGTCACAGATTCTGTTCATAACCTTTATGGACAGAATTTCTAGGTGCAGCCAGGGCGTTGAGGGGGTTCGGTTTGGTGACCTCAGGATTGGGTCGCTGCTTTTTGCAGACGACATTCGGTTCATCAGCCGCATGTGAAGCGGCCGGGATGAGAATCAGCACCTCTAAATCCGAGGCCATGGTTCTCTTTTAGGGCTGTTTAATAATAAAATTCTACTTATTAAGGACATAATTAATAAGATTCCTTCTGCAACTGGTATTAATTTCCTTCAAACACAACTGAAATACCTTACACATTTCAAGACTGCAGTTTTCCCATTGATCTGCATTGACCTGTGTCCTACAAATTATATCCTTCATTAATACTTCTATATTTGGTATGG
This sequence comes from Brachionichthys hirsutus, assembly GCF_040956055.1. Taxonomy (NCBI): domain Eukaryota; kingdom Metazoa; phylum Chordata; class Actinopteri; order Lophiiformes; family Brachionichthyidae; genus Brachionichthys; species Brachionichthys hirsutus. Next base: position 474,733 of record NC_090905.1, read on the forward strand.
TAAATCTGTCTTAATTTGCAGGCTATATGCCACAGTCCTTTATAGCCGCTGTAATTAAAAGTATTCCGAGATAGATTAATCTTGATCCAGAGGATTTAGTATACTATAGACCCGTATTCACCCAATCCTTTGTTTCATCACGGAGGAAACTGGAGAAAACTATTCTGCACTGCTTAACAATACTTTATTTAAGAATTTCAAGTCAGAGGACCCTCTTTTTTCAAAGGTTTTTTCACTGCCACTGAAAAGAAAGTGCAATGGATTTATTTGTGCTGCTTAATTCTACCCCTTCCATCCAATCATCACCAAGAGTTGTCCCAATACACCAGGTTCACATCAGCCTCTAGAGGAAAGTCTGGATCACCAAGTTCTCAGGAGATCTGAGGAAAAAGAGAGAGAGCATAGTGAGTGCCACACACTGACCCAGCAACCTCCACTGACTCAGAGATCTGTGTGCGGGGTTAACTCTCAGATCGAGTTTTGATTGGTGCTGGAGTGGTGGATCTGGCACGCATGAAACCTCCACCTAAGAACGGGGCAGCCATCCCGGACCCAATAACGGCAACACGAGCCCCCAGATCACTCCAAGCAGCCACAGCAACCCGAGAACGACCCCCGGGACCCCCCCAGAGCCACACGCAGAAGAACCAGCCCAGGGCCCGGGAGCGACCCCCGGGGCCCCACCAGAGCCACACGCAGAAGAACCAGCCCAGGGCCCGGGAGCGACAACACCAAGGCCAGCGCAGCGGCACGGGGAACAGCGGACCGGCCCAGCGTCCCACCAGCACCCAACACCTCACCACCCACAACCGCCCGGCACCCTCTACCCATCTTACCCCCCCCCCTGCCGGCCCGGCCGCCCCCAAAACAACATTGGATCCTGATGTATTAGCTAACTATAGGCTAATTTCAAACCTTCCATTCCTGTCAAAGCTTCTAGAGAAAGCAGTTTCCAGTCAGCTGTGTGAATTCTTACAAGACAATCAGTTATTTGAGGTTTTCCAGTCGGGTTTCAGAGCTCATCATAGCACAGAGACAGCATTAGTTAAAGTCACCAATGACCTTTTAATAGCGTCTGATAATGGACTTGTCTCCGTGCTTATTTTATTAGATCTCAGTGCAGCCTTTGACACAATAGATCATCAGATTCTGTTACAGAGGCTGGAACAATCTGTTGGTGTTAGAGGATCTGCATTGAACTGGTTTAGATCATATTTATCTGATAGATTTCAGTTTGTACGTGTTCATGAGGAATCTTCTACGTACACTGAAGTTAAATATGGAGTTCCACATGGTTCAGTGCTTGGACCTATTCTGTTACAGAGGCTGGAACAATCTGTTGGTGTTAGAGGATCTGCATTGAACTGGTTTAGATCATAGTGTAACAGTTCTTGTTGTAAGAGTGTTACATCGCTCCAGGACCTGTATGTCTCCAGGACTCGGAGGCGTGCAGGTCGGATCACAGCCGACCCTTCCCACCCTGGACATGGACTCTTTGACCCTCTCCCCTCAGGCAGGAGGCTACGGTCCATCCGGACCAGAACCTCCCGCCACAAGAACAGCTTCTTTCCCTCGGCTGTAAGACTCATGAACACTTAATAATTCTGTCCCGGACTCCTGAATACAACTTGCACTGTTCCATTTGCACTGCGTGATTACGCTAGTTTACTGCTGCTAGTACACATCTGTGTATCCACTCCTGCTGCTGCTGATGTGTCCGTACTTGTATGGTTTTTGTATTTTGTCATTAATGTTAGATGTAGCACGACTTCACCGAGAAACGTTCCTAGTCTGTGAACCCTCACTGACAATGGCAATAAACTACTTCTGATTCTGATTCATTATTCTTACCCTGCAGAGAGTCCGCAAAGGCATCCAGGGAGGAGGGGCAGAGTGTGTGTGTGTGTGGGTGCCGCGGGGAGGAGGGGTGAGAGAGCGACAGAGCTGAGAGAGTTAGACAGAGTTACCTGTTTACGGCGTGGTTACGGCCGACAGTGACCATTTATTAAAAGCTCTTTGTGAGATCCACCGTGTTCTTATTTCAGCGTCCGACGGACGCTACAATATTTATCTGATAGCTTTCAGTTTGTACGTGTTCATGATAAATCTTCTACGTACACTGAAGTTAAATATGGAGTTCCACAGGGTTCAGTGCTTGGACCTATTCTGTTCACGCTGTATATGCTTCCCTTAGGTAACGTTATTAAGAAACACAGCATAAATTTCCAACCTTAGCCCAACTGTTTCCGAAACGGTGTCAAGTCGGGGCATTTTGCGTTGACGGTGGCACCACCGGCTTGACCCCCAGATTACTTTTTTTTCGGGGTACGCTAAAAATCGGGGGGGTGACCCCCCTGCGTCCGGGGCGGCCCCACCTACGATCGTGGGGGGTCGCCCCCCCCCCGCAACGCGCCCCCCCCGGATGGGGGGCCCCCTCAAAATCTATGGGGTTAATGGACATTTCCGGCTTTCCGACACCAGGGGGAGCATGTGAGGGGGGGTCCCCACTGTCCAAATGGTCCGCAGGTTGTCAACTTACCTCCATCAATGGCTTTTGATGGAGGGGTCATTTGGGGGGGGTCAATGTGTCACAAAGGTATATATTTTGCCAACTTACCTAATATGTGCCAAATCAATGGGGGTTGGTGGGGGGTCACTTTGGGGTGGGGGGGTCACTCCGGGGGGGGGTCCAAGGTGTCATAAAGGTATATATTTTGGCAACTTACCTAATATGTGCCAAATCAATGGGGTTGGTGGAAGGGTCACTTGGGGGGTCACTTTGGGGTGGGGGGGTCACATGGGGGGGGGGTCCCAAGGTGTCAAAAAGGTACATATTTTGGCAACTTACCTAATGTGTGCCAAATCAATGGGGGTTGGTGGAGTGGTCACTTGGGGGGTCACTTTGGGGAGGGGGGGTCACATGGGGGGGAGGTCCCAAGGTGTCATAAAGGTACATATTTTGGCAACTTACCTAATGTGTGCCAAATCAATGGGGGTTGGTGGAGGGGTCACTTGGGGGGGTCACGGGGGGGGGTCACTTGCTGGGGGTCACTTGGGGCGGGGGGGGGGTCCAAGGTGTCATTTGGGTACATTTTTTGGCAACTTACCGAATGTGTGTCAAATAAAAGGGTCTTGCTGGGGGGTCTTTGCCAATGAGTACCAGGACAAACTTTATATGAATCAGCATCAGCAAATCGAGCCGAATCCAATGGTACCAGTCCCGTGGCTCTACGACAAAGCGTTATATAACCGTAACGGGAGTGTATAAGCGCCTTATTAAAGCCCTCCTTTGACCCCCGGGGGCAAACGAGGCGTCGGTTAGCATCTCCTAATTGAGACGGACGCAACGGTACCTGTCTTGTCACGGTACGACGCCGCACGGCTGCGTGGCGTGTGAAAAACCTTAACGGAAGGTATTCATTCGCTATTAAAGCTGACCTTTGACCCCACGGGCAAACAAGGGGTCAGTTAACATCTCCTCGTTGAGACGGACGCAACGGTACCTGTCTTCTCACGGTATGACGCCGCACGGCTGCGTGGCGTGTGAAAAACCTTAACGGAAGGTTTTCATTCGCTATTAAAGGTGACCTTTGACCCCGCGGGCAAACAAGGCATCAGCTAGAATCTCCTCATCGAGACGGACGCAACGGTACCAGGCACTAAGGGCTATGACCTTCCTGTCAGCCGTGAGAAGTGTTTGAACTTGGTCTTCATGCACCCAGAGCAGAGAGCACCTTTCTCTGGGTGCAGCGGTCAGCATGTTCACCTCTCTGGGGGGCTGACCTTTAGGGATTTTGACTTGGCTTGGGGGGGATACAATGTACAGACCAAGCCGGACGCAACGAGCCCGGCCTCAAAGCTGTGCGACCTTCCTGTGAGCCGTGAAAAATGGGAGAGTTTTTGCTTTTCGGCCTGATCAGACAGAAATCCGTGCAGCTGCCAGGTCAAAAGGCCCAGTGATCACACAGGCTTCATGATAATGATGAATATATTTATTAGATAGACTGTAGAGTACAAGTACAGTCACACATGAGCATGTATTGCAGTACAAGTACAGGCAGCTCATGACACTGTAGGAACCAAACATGCAGACAGCAGAGAGCAGCTCTCTCTGGCTGCAGGCGTCAGCATGTTCACCCCTCTGGGGGGCTGACCTTTAGGGATTTTGACTTGGCTTGGGGGGGGATACAATGTACAGACCGAGCCGATTCCAACGAGCCCGGCCTCAAATCTGTGCGACCTTCCTGTGAGCCGTGAAAAATGGGAGAGTTTTTGCTTTTCGGCCTGATCACAAATCCATGCATGCAGCACCTCGCTCACAAGGCCGAGTGAACAGACAGGCCTTACATGCAGGTCATGACCCTGCAGGAACCAAACATGACTTTAGGTGTGTTCTCCTGTCTGTCAGGCATCCAGTGACACCTGGCTTTACATTCTGCCTGCATGGGAACTGACCCTAACAGGCCTGTCAATCACCCCGCTAGCAATGCACTGTTCTTTGCCTGTATGGTTTTGATCAGGGTTCCACTTTATTAACTTGTACCGGGACAAACAAGGTGTCAATCCGCATCAGCGGATCGAGCCGAATCCAACAAGATCAAGCATGACTTACTACGACCTTCCTGTCAGCCGTGAGGAGTGTTTGAACTTGGTCTTCATGCACGCAGAGCTGAGAGCTCCTCTCTCTGGCTGCAGCGGTCAGCATGTTCACCCCTCTGGGGGGCTGACCTTTAGGGATTTTGACTTGGCTTGGGGGGGGATACAATGTACAGACCGAGCCGATTCCAACGAGCCCGGGGTCAAATCTGTGCGACCTTCCTGTGAGCCGTGAAAAATGGGAGAGTTTTTGCTTTTCGGCCTGATCAGACAGAAATCCGTGCAGCTGCCAGGTCAAAAGGCCGAGTGATCACACAGGCTTCATGATAATGATGAATATCTTTATTAGATAGACTGTAGAGTACAAGTACAGTCACACATGAGCATGTATTGCAGTACAAGTACAGGCAGCTCATGACACTGTAGGAACCAAACGCTCCTCTCTCTGGCTGCAGCGGTCAGCATGTTCACCTCTCTGGGGGGCTGACCTTTAGGGATTTTGACTTGGCTTGGGAGAGTTTTTGCTTTTCGGCCTGATGCAGCCAGGTCAAAGGCAGAGTGAACAGACAGGCTTTACATGCAGGTCATGACCCTGCAGGATCTGTTCTCCTGTCTGTCAGGCATCCAGTGACACCTGGCTTTACATTCTGCCTGCATGGGAACTGACCCTAACAGGACTGTCAATCACCCCGCTAGCAATGCACTGTTCTGAGCCTTTTGTGATCAGGGTTCCACTTTGCAAACGTGTACCAGGTCAAACTGCACATCAAACAGCATCAGCGGATCGAGGGGAATCCAACGGTAGCACTCCCGTGTCGCTATGACGCAGCCCGGCCGCGCGGCGGGCGAAAACCGGGTATGCTAAGGCTTTGGGCCTAGCGCTCTCCCAGGTCACCCCGCGCTTTTAAAACGCGTACCGGGGAAAACAGCACATCAAACCACATCAGCGGAAAGAGACGAATCCGACGGTGGCGGCCACGTGTCTGTACGACAAGGCACGGCCACGCGGCGGGAAAGAAAAGGGAAGGTAGCATAGCGTGGCGTTTTAGCACGTGACCTCCCTCTGATTTCGGGGCCAAACGAGGCATCGGCTGACATCTGCTCGTCGAGCCGGATCCAGCGGTGCCGGTGTGCTTTCACGTGAGAGGGACCATGTCGACGTGCCCTCAAAATGTCTGTTTTCCCCTCAAATACGGCCTCCCACCCCCTTTGACCTCGCATCGCGCAGTCTGCTTTCTGGGCCTCATTTGGCTTGCCATGCAGCTGCCGGCCTGGAAACAGCACCGGGGCATCTCGCTGAGGTGTAGAATCAGGATCTGGAGGAAGCGTGTCGCTGGCCCCTCCCACACAGGAAGTAGCCTTCCCTACGTGCCAGCGCCCCCAAACACTGGATTCCGGTTCGGGGGCGTCAGCCGAGGGCCTCCTGAAAGTTTCAAGTCGTTCGGTGCTACGGGGGCCGAGAGACGCGGCCCCAAAGGTCGCCAAATCCCACCCAAAACGGCCCGCCACGGGCAAACCGCAAGGCCGAGAGAGGTCAAACCAGTGCACAACCACTCCACCTTGAGCAGAGAATAACATATAAAAAATTCAGCCCAATCGCTCCAGAGGAAAGAATGATCATAACCCTGGGATCCACCAAAAAATGCTGGCTGAGTCTGGTATGACCTGCCACCGTCCACAGGTGGCCGGTTGACCCGGGCACCGAAACCTTTCAAACACGTCCCCCAATTCTCATGCAGGGTACCCCAGGAACGCGTCCTGTCGATTTCAGCTGTCTGAGTGTCACGGTATGGGAGCTGCGGGCCCGACCCCACAGGGGTCATGTGTGAGGAAGCCTGGCGTGGGCCCTTCCAGTACGGGAAGGGCCCTTCGCAGAGGGCCAGCTCCACCAAACTCTGGATTCTGGTTCAGAGGCGACAGACGAGGGCTCCCTGAAAGTTTGAACCCGGTCGGAGCTACGGGGGCCGAGTTTAGCGGGTCCTGTGGGATGAAAAACTTCAAAGAGCAACGCCCCGCCACGGGCAAACAAAAAGGCCGAGAGGGGTCAAACCACCTCAGACCCGGTCGTCCTCCGGGTCAAAATAACATATTAAAATTTCAGCCCAATCGCTCCAGAGAAAACAGAGGTGAGGCAGTGGGTCCACTGCGGCTTCACCTCTGACCTCAGACTGTCTGGAAGTGTTGTATTGACCCGCCGTGCTCAAAGGTCACGTGAAACGCATGACACGTGTGCTCAGAGTGATTGGGTGGACTGTCAGGTATCCGTTAACACCAGGCACGACCTTCTGGGTGCCCGGGAAGTGACCCCACGGGCCCCTAAATGACCCCCCCTCGCGCTGTAAATCTACACGCCGCGCAGTGCACCTTTCTGGGCATGGCTTTGAGCAGTGTGCCCCTGTCCTTTTGGGAGGGAAGGTTCCGTTTTCCGAGGGCGAAACGGGACAGACAACACATCAAAACGCATCAGCGGACCGAGACGAATCCAATGGTGGTGGTCCCGTGTCGCTACGACCAGGCACGGCCTCGTGACGTGCAAAAAACCGAAACGGAAGGTCTGAACACAACAAATATAATTTTAATAATATTATTAAATAGGCCTAATAAAGTAGTTATAATAAGTTAACATTAGAAGAAAGACAAATACATAAATTGGGGTACTATTATTTTTTTTTACATTGTTTTTCAGAGTTAAAGAGCCCTGTCACCAGCTGTGGGGGCTTTTCACACCCTTAACGAGCGGCACATTCCATTCTCTGTCCTTCCACCCCTCCCCCACAGCCTCTCAGGGGCCAGCACTCAGCTTGGAAAAGGGTTGTTGATGGGGGGATCAAGTGGGGAGGTCATGTGGGGGGGTCACGTGTGGAGGGGTCAGGTGGTTCCCAATAGGTCAATATCCTGCCAACTTACCTAATATTTGCCAAACCAATGGGGCTTGGTGGTGGGGGTCACGTGGGGCGTGCCACGTGTGTCATAAAGGTCAATAGATTGCCCACTTACCACATGTCTCACAAATCAATGGGTCTTGGTGGGGGGGTCACTTGGGGGGCGGTCAGAAAGGTCAATATCCTGCCAACTTACCAAATATTTGACAAACCAATGGGGCTTGGTGGTGGGGGTCACGTGGGGCGTGTCACGTGTGTCATAAAGGTCAATATATTGCCCACTTACCTCATATACCCAAATCAATGGGTCTTGGTGGGGGGGTCACTTGGGGGGCGGTCCAAAAGGTCAATATCTTGCCCACTTACCTCATATGCCAAATCAATGGGTCTTGGTTGGGGGGTCACTCGGGGGGGGGGGGGCCTTGGTCCAAAAGGTCAATATCTCTCCCACTTACCTCATATACCCAAATCAATGGGTCTTGGTGGGGGGGTCACTTGGGGGGCGGTCAGAAAGGTCAATATCCTGTCAACTTACCTCATATTTGACAAACCAATGGGGCTCACCAAATGAATGGGTGTCCAAAGGGTTGATAACTTGCCCACTTACCACATGTCTCAGAAATCGATCGCTGTCCAAAGGGTCGATAACTTGCCCACTTACCACATGTGTCCCAAATGAATGGGGGACCAAATGAATGGGTGTCCAAAGGGTCGATAACTTGCCCACTTACCACATGTGTCCCAAATGAATGGGGGACCAAATGAATGGGTGTCCAAAGGGTTGATAACTTGCCCACTTACCACATGTCTCAAAAATTGAGCGGTGTCCAAAGGGTCGATAACTTGCCCACTTACCACATGTGTTCAAAATGAATGGGTGTCCAAAGGGCCACCAAATTAATGGGTGTCCAAAGGGTCGATAACTTGCCCACTTACCACATGTGTCCAAAGGGTCGATAACTTGCCCACTTACCACATGTGTCCAAACTGAATGGGTACCCCAAGGGCCACCAAATGAATGGGTGTCCAAAGGGTCGATAACTTGCCCACTTACCACATGTGTCCAAAATGAATGGGTGTCCAAAGGGTCGATAACTTGCCCACTTACCACATGTCTCAGAAATCGACCGCTGTCCAAAGGGTCGATAACTTGCCCACTTACCACATGTCTCAGAAATCGATCGCTGTCCAAAGGGTCGATAACTTGCCCACTTACCACATGTGTCCCAAATGAATGGGGGACCAAATGAATGGGTGTCCAAAGGGTCGATAACTTGCCCACTTACCACATGTCTCAAAAATTGAGTGGTGTCCAAAGGGTCGATAACTTGCCCACTTACCACATGTGTTCAAAATGAATGGGTGTCCAAAGGGCCACCAAATGAATGGGTGTCCAAAGGGTCGATAACTTGCCCACTTACCACATGTGTCCAAAGGGTCGATAACTTGCCCACTTACCACATGTGTCCAAACTGAATGGGTACCCCAAGGGCCACCAAATGAATGGGTGTCCAAAGGGCCGATAACTTGCCCACTTACCACATGTGTCCAAAGGGTCGATAACTTGCCCACTTACCACATGTGTCCAAACTGAATGGGTACCCCAAGGGCCACCAAATGAATGGGTGTCCAAAGGGTCGATAACTTGCCCACTTACCACATGTGTTCAAAATGAATGGGTGTCCAAAGGGTCGATAACTTGCCCACTTACCACATGTGTCCAAAATGAATGGGTGTCCAAAGGGTCGATAACTTGCCCACTTACCACATGTCTCAGAAATCGACCGCTGTCCAAAGGGTCGATAACTTGCCCACTTACCACATGTCTCAGAAATCGACTGCTGTCCAAAGGGTCGATAACTTGCCCACTTACCACATGTCTCAGAAATCAATCGCTGTCCAAAGGGTCGATAACTTGCCCACTTACCACATGTGTCCCAAATGAATGGGGGACCAAATGAATGGGTGTCCAAAGGGTCGATAACTTGCCCACTTACCACATGTGTTCAAAATGAATGGGTGTCCAAAGGGCCGATAACTTGCCCACTTACCACATGTCTCAAAAATTGAGCGGTGTCCAAACGGTCAATAACTTGCCCACTTACCACATGTGTTCAAAATGAATGGGTGTCCAAAGGGTCGATAACTTGCCCACTTACCACATGTCTCAAAAATTGAGCGGTGTCCAAAGGGTCGATAACTTGCCCACTTACCACATGTGTTCAAAATGAATGGGTGTCCAAAGGGCCACCAAATGAATGGGTGTCCAAAGGGTCGATAACTTGCCCAATTACCACATGTGTCCAAAGGGTCGATAACTTGCCCACTTACCACATGTGTCCAAACTGAATGGGTACCCCAAGGGCCACCAAATGAATGGGTGTCCAAAGGGTCGATAACTTGCCCACTTACCACATGTGTTCAAAATGAATGGGTGTCCAAAGGGTCGATAACTTGCCCACTTACCACATGTGTCCAAAATGAATGGGTGTCCAAAGACGCGATAACTTGCCCACTTACCACATGTCTCAGAAATCGACCGCTGTCCAAAGGGTCGATAACTTGCCCACTTACCACATGTCTCAGAAATCGATCGCTGTCCAAAGGGTCGATAACTTGCCCACTTACCACATGTGTCCCAAATGAATGGGGGACCAAATGAATGGGTGTCCAAAGGGTCGATAACTTGCCCACTTACCACATGTCTCAAAAATTGAGCGGTGTCCAAAGGTTCGATAACTTGCCCACTTACCACACGTGTTCAAAATGAATGGGTGTCCAAAGGGCCACCAAATGAATGGATGTCCAAAGGGTCGATAACTTGCCCACTTACCACATGTGTCCAAAGGGTCGATAACTTGCCCACTTACCACATGTGTCCAAACTGAATGGGTACCCCAAGGGCCACCAAATGAATGGGTGTCCAAAGGGTCGATAACTTGCCCACTTACCACATGTGTCCAAAGGGTCGATAACTTGCCCACTTACCACATATGTCCAAACTGAATGGGTACCCCAAGGGCCACCAAACGAATGGGTGTCCAAAGGGTCGATAACTTGCCCACTTACCACATGTGTCCAAAGGCTCGATAACTTGCCCACTTACCACATGTGTCCAAACTGAATGGGTACCCCAAGGGCCACCAAATGAATGGGTGTCCAAAGGGTCGATTGACCCGCCGTGCTCAAAGGTCACGTGAAACGCATGACACGTGTGCTCAGAGTGATTGGGTGGACTGTCAGGTATCCGTTAACACCAGGCACGACCTTCTGGGTGCCCGGGAAGTGACCCCACGGGCCCCTAAATGACCCCCCCTCGCGCTGTAAATCTACACGCCGCGCAGTGCACCTTTCTGGGCATGGCTTTGAGCAGTGTGCCCCTGTCCTTTTGGGAGGGAAGGTTCCGTTTTCCGAGGGCGAAACGGGACAGACAACACATCAAAACGCATCAGCGGACCGAGACGAATCCAATGGTGGTGGTCCCGTGTCGCTACGACCAGGCACGGCCTCGTGACGTGCAAAAAACCGAAACGGAAGGTCTGAACACAACAAATATAATTTTAATAATATTATTAAATAGGCCTAATAAAGTAGTTATAATAAGTTAACATTAGAAGAAAGACAAATACATAAATTGGGGTACTATTATTTTTTTTTACATTGTTTTTCAGAGTTAAAGAGCCCTGTCACCAGCTGTGGGGGCTTTTCACACCCTTAACGAGCGGCACATTCCATTCTCTGTCCTTCCACCCCTCCCCCACAGCCTCTCAGGGGCCAGCACTCAGCTTGGAAAAGGGTTGTTGATGGGGGGATCAAGTGGGGAGGTCATGTGGGGGGGTCACGTGTGGAGGGGTCAGGTGGTTCCCAATAGGTCAATATCCTGCCAACTTACCTAATATTTGCCAAACCAATGGGGCTTGGTGGTGGGGGTCACGTGGGGCGTGCCACGTGTGTCATAAAGGTCAATAGATTGCCCACTTACCACATGTCTCACAAATCAATGGGTCTTGGTGGGGGGGTCACTTGGGGGGCGGTCAGAAAGGTCAATATCCTGCCAACTTACCAAATATTTGACAAACCAATGGGGCTTGGTGGTGGGGGTCACGTGGGGCGTGTCACGTGTGTCATAAAGGTCAATATATTGCCCACTTACCTCATATACCCAAATCAATGGGTCTTGGTGGGGGGGTCACTTGGGGGGCGGTCCAAAAGGTCAATATCTTGCCCACTTACCTCATATGCCAAATCAATGGGTCTTGGTTGGGGGGTCACTCGGGGGGGGGGGGCCTTGGTCCAAAAGGTCAATATCTCTCCCACTTACCTCATATACCCAAATCAATGGGTCTTGGTGGGGGGGTCACTTGGGGGGCGGTCAGAAAGGTCAATATCCTGTCAACTTACCTCATATTTGACAAACCAATGGGGCTCACCAAATGAATGGGTGTCCAAAGGGTTGATAACTTGCCCACTTACCACATGTCTCAGAAATCGATCGCTGTCCAAAGGGTCGATAACTTGCCCACTTACCACATGTGTCCCAAATGAATGGGGGACCAAATGAATGGGTGTCCAAAGGGTCGATAACTTGCCCACTTACCACATGTGTCCCAAATGAATGGGGGACCAAATGAATGGGTGTCCAAAGGGTTGATAACTTGCCCACTTACCACATGTCTCAAAAATTGAGCGGTGTCCAAAGGGTCGATAACTTGCCCACTTACCACATGTGTTCAAAATGAATGGGTGTCCAAAGGGCCACCAAATTAATGGGTGTCCAAAGGGTCGATAACTTGCCCACTTACCACATGTGTCCAAACTGAATGGGTACCCCAAGGGCCACCAAATGAATGGGTGTCCAAAGGGTCGATAACTTGCCCACTTACCACATGTGTCCAAAATGAATGGGTGTCCAAAGGGTCGATAACTTGCCCACTTACCACATGTCTCAGAAATCGACCGCTGTCCAAAGGGTCGATAACTTGCCCACTTACCACATGTCTCAGAAATCGATCGCTGTCCAAAGGGTCGATAACTTGCCCACTTACCACATGTGTCCCAAATGAATGGGGGACCAAATGAATGGGTGTCCAAAGGGTCGATAACTTGCCCACTTACCACATGTCTCAAAAATTGAGTGGTGTCCAAAGGGTCGATAACTTGCCCACTTACCACATGTGTTCAAAATGAATGGGTGTCCAAAGGGCCACCAAATGAATGGGTGTCCAAAGGGTCGATAACTTGCCCACTTACCACATGTGTCCAAAGGGTCGATAACTTGCCCACTTACCACATGTGTCCAAACTGAATGGGTACCCCAAGGGCCACCAAATGAATGGGTGTCCAAAGGGCCGATAACTTGCCCACTTACCACATGTGTCCAAAGGGTCGATAACTTGCCCACTTACCACATGTGTCCAAACTGAATGGGTACCCCAAGGGCCACCAAATGAATGGGTGTCCAAAGGGTCGATAACTTGCCCACTTACCACATGTGTTCAAAATGAATGGGTGTCCAAAGGGTCGATAACTTGCCCACTTACCACATGTGTCCAAAATGAATGGGTGTCCAAAGGGTCGATAACTTGCCCACTTACCACATGTCTCAGAAATCGACCGCTGTCCAAAGGGTCGATAACTTGCCCACTTACCACATGTCTCAGAAATCGACTGCTGTCCAAAGGGTCGATAACTTGCCCACTTACCACATGTCTCAGAAATCAATCGCTGTCCAAAGGGTCGATAACTTGCCCACTTACCACATGTGTCCCAAATGAATGGGGGACCAAATGAATGGGTGTCCAAAGGGTCGATAACTTGCCCACTTACCACATGTGTTCAAAATGAATGGGTGTCCAAAGGGCCGATAACTTGCCCACTTACCACATGTCTCAAAAATTGAGCGGTGTCCAAACGGTCAATAACTTGCCCACTTACCACATGTGTTCAAAATGAATGGGTGTCCAAAGGGTCGATAACTTGCCCACTTACCACATGTCTCAAAAATTGAGCGGTGTCCAAAGGGTCGATAACTTGCCCACTTACCACATGTGTTCAAAATGAATGGGTGTCCAAAGGGCCACCAAATGAATGGGTGTCCAAAGGGTCGATAACTTGCCCAATTACCACATGTGTCCAAAGGGTCGATAACTTGCCCACTTACCACATGTGTCCAAACTGAATGGGTACCCCAAGGGCCACCAAATGAATGGGTGTCCAAAGGGTCGATAACTTGCCCACTTACCACATGTGTTCAAAATGAATGGGTGTCCAAAGGGTCGATAACTTGCCCACTTACCACATGTGTCCAAAATGAATGGGTGTCCAAAGACGCGATAACTTGCCCACTTACCACATGTCTCAGAAATCGACCGCTGTCCAAAGGGTCGATAACTTGCCCACTTACCACATGTCTCAGAAATCGATCGCTGTCCAAAGGGTCGATAACTTGCCCACTTACCACATGTGTCCCAAATGAATGGGGGACCAAATGAATGGGTGTCCAAAGGGTCGATAACTTGCCCACTTACCACATGTCTCAAAAATTGAGCGGTGTCCAAAGGTTCGATAACTTGCCCACTTACCACACGTGTTCAAAATGAATGGGTGTCCAAAGGGCCACCAAATGAATGGATGTCCAAAGGGTCGATAACTTGCCCACTTACCACATGTGTCCAAAGGGTCGATAACTTGCCCACTTACCACATGTGTCCAAACTGAATGGGTACCCCAAGGGCCACCAAATGAATGGGTGTCCAAAGGGTCGATAACTTGCCCACTTACCACATGTGTCCAAAGGGTCGATAACTTGCCCACTTACCACATATGTCCAAACTGAATGGGTACCCCAAGGGCCACCAAACGAATGGGTGTCCAAAGGGTCGATAACTTGCCCACTTACCACATGTGTCCAAAGGCTCGATAACTTGCCCACTTACCACATGTGTCCAAACTGAATGGGTACCCCAAGGGCCACCAAATGAATGGGTGTCCAAAGGGTCGATAACTTGCCCACTTACCACATGTGTTCAAAATGAATGGGTGTCCAAAGGGTCGATAACTTGCCCACTTACCACATGTGTCCAAAGGGTCGATAACTTGCCCACTTACCACATGTGTTCAAAATGAATGGGTGTCCAAAGGGCCACCAAATGAATGGGTGTCCAAAGGGTCGATAACTTGCCCAATTACCACATGTGTCCAAAGGGTCGATAACTTGCCCACTTACCACATGTGTCCAAACTGAATGGGTACCCCAAGGGCCACCAAATGAATGGGTGTCCAAAGGGTCGATAACTTGCCCACTTACCACATGTGTTCAAAATGAATGGGTGTCCAAAGGGTCGATAACTTGCCCACTTACCACATGTGTCCAAAATGAATGGGTGTCCAAAGGGTCGATAACTTGCCCACTTACCACATGTCTCAGAAATCGATCGCTGTCCAAAGGGTCGATAACTTGCCCACTTACCACATGTCTCAGAAATCGACTGCTGTCCAAAGGGTCGATAACTTGCCCACTTACCACATGTCTCAGAAATCGATCGCTGTCCAAAGGGTCCATAACTTGCCCACTTACCACATGTGTCCCAAATGAATGGGGGACCAAATGAATGGGTGTCCAAAGGGTCGATAACTTGCCCACTTACCACATGTCTCAAAAATTGAGCGGTGTCCAAAGGGTCGATAACTTGCCCACTTACCACATGTGTTCAAAATGAATGGGTGTCCAAAGGGTCGATAACTTGCCCACTTACCACATGTGTCCAAAGGGTCGATAACTAGCCCACTTACCACATTTGTCCAAACTGAATGGGTACCCCAAGGGCCACCAAATGAATGGGTGTCCAAAGGGTCGATAACTTGCCCACTTACCACATGTGTCCAAAATGAATGGGTGTCCAAAGGGTCGATAACTTGCCCACTTACCACATGTCTCAGAAATCGACCGCTGTCCAAAGGGTCGATAACTTGCCCACTTACCACATGTCTCAGAAATCGACTGCTGTCCAAAGGGTCGATAACTTGCCCACTTACCACATGTCTCAGAAATCGATCGCTGTCCAAAGGGTCCATAACTTGCCCACTTACCACATGTGTCCCAAATGAATGGGGGACCAAATGAATGGGTGTCCAAAGGGTCGATAACTTGCCCACTTACCACATGTCTCAAAAATTGAGCGGTGTCCAAAGGGTCGATAACTTGCCCACTTACCACATGTGTTCAAAATGAATGGGTGTCCAAAGGGCCACCAAATGAATGGGTGTCCAAAGGGTCGATAACTTGCCCACTTACCACATGTGTCCAAAGGGTCGATAACTTGCCCACTTACCACATTTGTCCAAACTGAATGGGTACCCCAAGGGCCACCAAATGAATGGGTGTCCAAAGGGTCGATAACTTGCCCACTTACCACATGTGTCCAAAATGAATGGGTGTCCAAAGGGTCGATAACTTGCCCACTTACCACATGTCTCAGAAATCGACCGCTGTCCAAAGGGTCGATAACTTGCCCACTTACCACATGTCTCAGAAATCGATCGCTGTCCAAAGGGTCGATAACTTGCCCACTTACCACATGTGTCCCAAATGAATGGGTGTCCAAAGGGTCGATAACTTGCCCACTTACCACATGTCTCAAAAATTGAGTGGTGTCCAAAGGGTCGATAACTTGCCCACTTACCACATGTGTTCAAAATGAATGGGTGTCCAAAGGGCCACCAAATGAATGGGTGTCCAAAGGGTCGATAACTTGCCCACTTACCACATGTGTCCAAAGGGTCGATAACTTGCCCACTTACCACATGTGTCCAAACTGAATGAGTACCCCAAGGGCCACCAAATGAATGGGTGTCCAAAGGGTCGATAACTTGCCCACTTACCACATGTGTTCAAAATGAATGGGTGTCCAAAGGGTCGATAACTTGCCCACTTACCACATGTCTCAAAAATTGAGTGGTGTCCAAAGGGTCGATAACTTGCCCACTTACCACATGTGTTCAAAATGAATGGGTGTCCAAAGGGCCACCAAATGAATGGGTGTCCAAAGGGTCGATAACTTGCCCACTTACCACATGTGTCCAAAGGGTCGATAACTTGCCCACTTACCACATGTGTCCAAACTGAATGGGTACCCCAAGGGCCACCAAATGAATGGGTGTCCAAAGGGTCGATAACTTGCCCACTTACCACATGTGTTCAAAATGAATGGGTGTCCAAAGGGTCGATAACTTGCCCACTTACCACATGTGTTCAAAATGAATGGGTGTCCAAAGGGTCGATAACTTGCCCACTTACCACATGTGTCCAAAATGAATGGGTACCCAAAGGGCCACCAAATGAATGGGTGTCCAAAGGGTCGATAACTTGCCCACTTACCACATGTCTCAGAAATTGACCGCTGTCCAAAGGGTCGATAACTTGCCCACTTACCACATGTCTCAGAAATCGATCGCTGTCCAAAGGGTCGATAACTTGCCCACTTACCACGTGTCCCAAATGAATGGGGGACCAAATGAATGGGTGTCCAAAGGGTCGTTAACTTGCCCACTTACCACATGTGTCCCAAATGAATGGGGGACCAAATGAATGGGTGTCCAAAGGGTCGATAACTTGCCCACTTACCACATGTCTCAAAAATTGAGCGGTGTCCAAAGGGTCGATAACTTGCCCACTTACCACATGTGTTCAAAATGAATGGGTGTCCAAAGGGCCACCAAATTAATGGGTGTCCAAAGGGTCGATAACTTGCCCACTTACCACATGTGTCCAAAGGGTCGATAACTTGCCCACTTACCACATGTGTCCAAACTGAATGGGTACCCCAAGGGCCACCAAATGAATGGGTGTCCAAAGGGTCGATAACTTGCCCACTTACCAAATGTGTCCAAAGGGTCGATAACTTGCCCACTCACCACATGTGTCCAAACTGAATGGGTACCCCAAGGGCCACCAAATGAATGGGTGTCCAAAGGGTCGATAACTTGCCCACTTACCACATGTGTTCAAAATGAATGGGTGTCCAAAGGGTCGATAACTTGCCCACTTACCACATGTGTCCAAAATGAATGGGTGTCCAAAGGGTCGATAACTTGCCCACTTACCACATGTCTCAGAAATCGATCGCTGTCCAAAGGGTCGATAACTTGCCCACTTACCACATGTCTCAGAAATCGACTGCTGTCCAAAGGGTTGATAACTTGCCCACTTACCACATGTGTCCCAAATGAATGGGGGACCAAATGAATGGGTGTCCAAAGGGTCGATAACTTGCCCACTTACCACATGTCTCAAAAATTGAGCGGTGTCCAAAGGGTCGATAACTTGCCCACTTACCACATGTGTTCAAAATGAATGGGTGTCCAAAGGGCCACCAAATGAATGGGTGTCCAAAGGGTCGATAACTTGCCCACTTACCACATGTGTCCAAAGGGTCGATAACTTGCCCACTTACCACATGTGTCCAAACTGAATGGGTACCCCAAGGGCCACCAAATGAATGGGTGTCCAAAGGGTCGATAACTTGCCCACTTACCACATGTGTCCAAAATGAATGGGTGTCCAAAGGGTCGATAACTTGCCCACTTACCACATGTGTCCAAAATGAATGGGTGTCCAAAGGGTCGATAACTTGCCCACTTACCACATGTCTCAGAAATCGACCGCTGTCCAAAGGGTCGATAACTTGCCCACTTACCACATGTCTCAGAAATCGATCGCTGTCCAAAGGGTCGATAACTTGCCCACTTACCACATGTGTCCCAAATGAATGGGGGACCAAATGAATGGGTGTCCAAAGGGTCGATAACTTGCCCACTTACCACATGTCTCAAAAATTGAGCGGTGTCCAAAGGGTCGATAACTTGCCCACTTACCACATGTGTTCAAAATGAATGGGTGTCCAAAGGGCCACCAAATGAATGGGTGTCCAAAGGGTCGATAACTTGCCCACTTACCACATGTGTCCAAAGGGTCGATAACTTGCCCACTTACCACATGTGTCCAAACTGAATGGGTACCCCAAGGGCCACCAAATGAATGGGTGTCCAAAGGGTCGATAACTTGCCCACTTACCACATGTGTTCAAAATGAATGGGGGACCAAATGAATGGGTGTCCAAAGGGTCGATAACTTGCCCACTTACCACATGTCTCAAAAATTGAGCGGTGTCCAAAGGGTCGATAACTTGCCCACTTACCACATGTGTTCAAAATGAATGGGTGTCCAAAGGGCCACCAAATGAATGGGTGTCCAAAGGGTCGATAACTTGCCCACTTACCACATGTGTCCAAAGGGTCGATAACTTGCCCACTTACCACATGTGTCCAAACTGAATGGGTACCCCAAGGGCCACCAAATGAATGGGTGTCCAAAGGGTTGATAACTTGCCCACTTACCACATGTGTTCAAAATGAATGGGTGTCCAAAGGGTCGATAACTTGCCCACTTACCACATGTGTTCAAAATGAATGGGTGTCCAAAGGGTCGATAACTTGCCCACTTACCACATGTGTCCAAAATGAATGGGTACCCAAAGGGCCACCAAATGAATGGGTGTCCAAAGGGTCGATAACTTGCCCACTTACCACATGTCTCAGAAATTGACCGCTGTCCAAAGGGTCGATAACTTGCCCACTTACCACATGTCTCAGAAATCGATCGCTGTCCAAAGGGTTGATAACTTGTCCACTTACCACATGTGTCCCAAATGAATGGGGGACCAAATTAATGGGTGTCCAAAGGGTCGATAACTTGCCCACTTACCACATGTCTCAGAAATCGATCGCTGTCCATAGGGTAGATAACTTGCCCACTTACCCCCAAGTGACCCCCCCCACCAAGACCCATCGATTTGGGTATATGAGGTAAGTGGGCAAGATATTGACCTTTTGGACCGCCCCCCCAAGACCCATTGATTTGGCATATATGAGGTAAGTGGGCAAGATATTGACCTTTTGGACCAAGGCCCCCCCCCCCCCCCCCGAGTGACCCCCAACCAAGACCCATTGATTTGGCATATATGAGGTAAGTGGGCAAGATATTGACCTTTTGGACCAAGGCCCCCCCCCCCCCGAGTGACCCCCCAACCAAGACCCATTGATTTGGCATATATGAGGTAAGTGGGCAAGATATTGACCTTTTGGACCAAGCCCCCCCCCCCGAGTGACCCCCCAACCAAGACCCATTGATTTGACATATATGAGGTAAGCGGGCAAGATATTGACCTTTTGGACCAAGTGACCCCCCAACCAAGACCCATTGATTTGGCATACATGAGGTAAGTGGACAGTTTACTTTACCTTTGTACAGCTTGGGACCCCCCCCCCCGCAAAGATTCCGCCCATATGAGGTAAGTGGCCAGATTAAGGACCATTTGTCCCCCCCCCCCCCCCCCATGAAAAGAGAGAAAAAGAGGTTTTGGTGCCACCTAGTGTATTTTTCCTGACAGCGCAATAGGGGTGTCATTTGCGTGCAGGATACATTGCAAATTGACTTCGAGAAGTCTGACGGAGGCTCAGGCAGCCCTTCGCCTCAATACGGGTTCAATTGGCAACCTACGGCCATTCATTTTTTGTCCAAAACCCCCCTGGTGAGCTTACCACTGCTATGCGGACGACACAATTATACCTGTTCGTTCAGCCAGACAAAGTCGATCAGTTGGTTAGACTTCAGACGTGCCTTAAGGACATTAACTCCTGGATGACCGAGAACTTCCTGTTATTAAATCTAAATAAAACTGAGGTTCTGGTTCTTGGGCCAAAGCATCTCAGAAATGTTTGTTCTAGTGTTGTAGTTGAACTCGATGGAGTCTCAGTGTCCACCAGCACCACTGCCAAGAATCTGGGGGTAATCTTTGATCAGGACCTGTCCTTTCAGTCCCAGATAAAGTACATTAAGGACTGCGTTCTTTCACCTTCACAATATTTAAAAAATCAGAAACCTACTAACCCAAAAAGATGTAGCAAAAGTTGTTCATGCTTTTTTTTAAAGATAAAACACAAGCATATGAGCCTCGAGCAACAGACTATGGAAACTGTGGGAAGACTGCAGGAACACAATAAAGAACAGTTTAAATGGTTCTGTGCAGAGATGGCTTACCTCCGTGCTGCGCCTAAAGCATCAAATGATGGCCGTCACCAACTCCAGCAGGAGAGAAATCCACTCTTAAAAGGGGCAGAGAAGTCCAGACTTCTCCATGTAAAGGAGATGGAGAAACCGGTCCTTGAGGTGAACATCGCTAAGGCCGCTCTGCAGGAGTAACAGCTTCACTTGGAGGAGCTTTGGCCCCAAGAGCCCGAGGAGACGTCCTCTCTTTCTGACAAGACAACTGTCATAATTTTCTTTTCTTTTTTTTTCTAACTCGTCAGTGACAGTTAGTGACCAACCCAGGGCTCCAGAGCGACAGTCATTCTGTATTATCTGTTTTTTTGTAGAGTTAATTTTAGTTAACCTTGTTGGTTTATTTCTTTTTTGTTGAGGTTTTTTTTCTCAATATTTGAGATTTGTTTCTTGTTTTGGCCTGGATTAATCACGAAGTTTATCCTATTGAAAGTATATACAGTTCTTATCCTCAGTTACTATCATTGTTTGAACCAAAAAAAACCTCACTTTTCCATCTATATGTTGTTGGGTGTCCACTGTCACGGACTGAAGGAAAAAACCCAAATGCACGACAGATCCAAAGTGGCAGGCAAAGGGAAGGTCCAAAAACAGGCAGGGGTCACAAACCAGGAAATCCAAACAGGCAGACAGATCCCAAGGGGCAGGCGAAGAGGCAGAGTCCAGGAATCAGGCAGGGTCGGTACACGGGAGGTCAGTCTGAGTTGCTGGAAAGTAGTGATCGTCGCTAACAATCTGGTGGGGGTGTGGTGTGTGAGCAGAGTCTACGTAGAGTCCGGGCTGATGGCTGATGTGATACAGGTGATGACGGGAACGCAGGTGATGGGAATGAACTGATTGCATGAGCACAGGAGAGGAAGACAGGGAGAGTTAGTGGGGGGAAGGCACAGCCACGCCTCAAGGTGTAACAGTCCACATTCCTAAACTAGGGAACAACACAGCTGAAACTGATGTTTTTAACCCTATGAAGCCAACTTCATATCTATTTAATACACTTGGTCTCACAGGGTTTTTAGACTTAAACAATGATACAAATTAAAGATATATTTATATTTTGAGAGAGAGAGAGAGAGAGAGAGAGACTCACTGGACCTGGCAGTGGCAGCAAACATAATGAAATCTTTCATCTTTTAAACAGATTGTCATATTTTTTGCATGTGGGTGCCAGATCCCTCCAGCATAAATATGGATCCGTTTCCAGCCCCATCAAACAGGGAAGGTAAAATTCAAGTTTACAGATAATCTAATCGGCTCCTGTTCGAGCATCTGTGGATCGTGCCAATCTGCTTGTCCTTGGCTTAGGCTTATCTGTGGCATTTGTTCCATCTCACTTCAATATTTTTTTCACCAGGGACTAAGCTACGTTTTGTCATTTCAACATTTGACCCTGAAACTTTCTTGGAAGTTAGAGTACACAGGCTTTGATGTTCTGATCTGATCCAAGAGCAGCAGGACAGCAGTGATGTCCGTTTCACTGTTGAGCACAAATGCAGACGAGTTGGAAATAAAGAGAAAAAATAAAGGAAAAAAAAGTTTTGCAAGGGCAGGAATAACAGCTGATCATGTAGAAAAAAATTGCACCGTCAACATTTTTAAACAAGAAATTATAAAGAAATGTGCAGTTACGTGATACCGTAAATTCCGGAGCGCACCTCAATATAAGCCGCACCCAGTACATTTGTAGAGGAAAAACCATTTTATACATACATAAGCCGCACTTGTCTATAAGCCGCATGTGCCCATATTGAAACACGAGATATTTACAAAGAAAGACAGTAAACAGAAAGAGTTCTCAAAGTTTTAATAATAAACCTTAGCAAACAGTGCCTGTAACGCGGCAGTAACACAGCAGCAATACGGTCGTAACACAGCACTAACAGGGCTGGTTAAAAAAACATACTGGTAAAAGTCACTGAGCCGCCTTCATCTTCCTCCTGTGCACTGAAACCATGGAAGTCTTCCTCCTCAGTGTCGGATTGGAATAGCGTCAGAAATACTTTGCCACACACTCTCTCGGTCTCTCTTTCGTTGTCGCTGTCCGTGTCACTCTCATCCTGAGGCAAATTCACTCCTGAGCTTGTGCTGTCCTCTCCGTCACGCAGCAGACCGGCTTTTCGAAAACCGTTGGTGATGGTGGATTTTTTCACACTGCTCCACGCTGTCAGGATCCACTGGCAGACTGGCGGCCAGTTTTGGTAAACAATTTCTTGCCGCTGGTCATCCAAGCCTCCCATTCAACTCGAAGGGCCACTTTAAATGCACTGCAAATATTTTGTTGTGCCCCCAGAAGTCACAGCTGGAATGGAGTTTGTGCTCTTGATGGCTGCGTTCACATCATCTGTAATACGGGCCCTCACGCTGTCCAAAACGAGTAACGCTTTTTTTCTATGAAAAAATCCTCCCGGTCGCTCGCCATAACACTCGGTCAACCATTCTTTCATTAGGCTCTCTACCATCCACACTAAATCGTATAAAATTTACTTAATTATTGTCGTCAGCCAAGGAATTATAAACTATTGGGTAAATTATACACGTACTACCTATTTGTTAACAGTAAAAACAGTTAGAGAAAATAGGGTAAATAAACCCTAACAGCCTGAGTACTGTGCTTCAAATCACGCATGCGCGAAACTGCGTTTTTGAAGTTTTGACTGAGCGCGACAAGTGACTTCACGTCAAGTTCGCCAAGCATCCACCTCTCGCTGCAGACCGACACCGAACTGCAAAATGGAAGGTACACAACAACATGTCGTCTGAAATGCCTCACACAAAGTTATTGATTTACGTCTATGCAGCATGTCCGTTTAGAACCAACTTGATGGGTACACACCAGGTCTCTTGCAGCTGATGCGTGCCAAAGGAGGAGCTGCTGGTTCCAAGATGCGCCTTCTGCTGGACATCGTAAATGACGTATGTTGTTTGACTGAACAAAGTTGAGCTCCAACTGTGAGGGTCATGTTGCTGCGCTTTGTTCATTGCCTCATCACTCACACCTGTTCTGTTTGTCAACCCAGGACCTGCGGCGTGCGGATTGGCTGCGGTCACCCCAGACACACCTGAGACGGATTTAGGCAAATCACCACCAGCCCTCATAACCTCTGCTCCGCCCACTGTTCCCTGTTGGATTATTATTTGGATTTATTCCATGACTGCCAGGTATGTCATGTGACTGATTAACTCAACTCATGTGTTCCTCTTCTCTCCTGGTCTCATCCATTCCTCTCATTTCTTCTCAGCTCTCCTCTGGTCCACCCTCTTCTGTCCACTTCCCTCTTCTGTCCTTTACTCTTCAGGATAAACTGGAACGTCATCTTAAATAGTATATACAAGTTAATAATGTGTGTGTTTTGTGTTTCTTTCTTTTTAAACGCGTAGGAATGTGAGGACCACACAGACAAAAGGATGACCGTGGTTGTGAAGAACAACTTCATGGCTGAGGAGGATCCAGATGTGTCTAAACACAGCGATGGAAGAATATCCAAAGCAGCTGAAGAACACGTTTGAAACCTTTCAAAGACTGTTTTTGGAGCTTGATCTTTTGTCCGGTAAGGTCGTGCTGTTCCCCTCACCGCAGCCTGTTTTTGGTGTTAGTGTTCACGTCTTCTCTCCTCGTGACAAATAGCAGCAAGTTCTTCTCAGTTCTCTCCTTTCTTCTTATAAAACATGTTTAGCTTAAAGCTGTGGTGAAGCTGTTTTATTCTGTGTTTTTGATAATTCTGTTTCTGATTTAAAAACATTGAGATTATGTTCATCTAGAAGTCATTTTTGGGGTGGTGTGAAACTTACCTCCTCTGAATAAGAGGTACTACCAGATATTAATTACTTTTGAATAGTTATAATCAGGTATTAGATACTCTGCAATCAAGAGTTAATTGTACCCAATTTTAATGAGTGAGTAAGAAATGTGAGGTGTGTATATATATATTTTTAGTATTTCATTGCTTTTTAGTTCCGTTTTTTAATCACAATAGGTAATTGAATCTACCCAAACAAAGTGTATGCAGACTGTTACCTCACGTTTATCGGGTAGATAAAGGGTTGCTATTTACAGTGCACCCTTTCTTGTTAACTTTCACGACAATGCCTTTCGGGAGGTTTTCTTTTGGCTTCAGTCCGGATGCAGTGCGGCCCAGAACACGGTGAAATGCGTTCTCTCATGGCCGGCTGTTTTGAGTGACAGATGCTTCACCTTTCTTGTTTGCGGTCGTGGTGAGGGGCAGGTCAAACGTCAGCTGTCCCTCGTCCATATTTGTGATGTCGTCTGGCCCCTCTGCTATCTCTGTTTGAATGAATTTATGAAAATTTGCGACTTTTTCCTCGTAGTCGGGAGGGAGTTGCTGACAGAGTTGTCCGTGTCCTGGACAGACCTTTTTGTTTCATAAATCTAAAACACCAAGACGGTCCTCCTTTGAAATCCTGAATTTGATTGCTTTTGCTTTCAGTCTGATCTGCATGTCATCCATGCTGTCTCTCTCCCGGCAGTGGGCGTGGCAGAGGACGCAGACGCACCTGTAACCCATTGGCTCATCATCTGACGGCTTCACTCGTCGCCGGAGTATTTGCTATGGTCTGTTGCCCAGCGTCTTGTGGGGTCGCCCGTTTAGGATGTTATTCTCGTGGCGGTTATTTTTGGCGTTCCCAGTGACAGTGTTTTGTCCAGCCTGTTTGACCTGACTCTTTACTGGTGGCTGTGATTTGTGGCTTCTTTTTGGCTGAGTTTTGTGTTTTTGAACTTTTGGACGTTCCAGCCGCCCTCAGTTACGTTTTAGTGAGTTTTTGGTTGAGCACTATTAAAGTGTTTACAGCATCATCTTGCCTCCAACTCTGCATCCTGGGGTTCCGTTTCTACCTGAACGAAGCAGGGGGACTGTTAACATTCTAATCACATAGTTTACATTTTCATTACTTTCTTTGTAAATAATAAATAACTTGTTGAATCTCCTCCCATTTAATTTCCGTTATACATTTTTAGTGCTAGTTTTAGTTTACCTTAGCTTTTGTTAAGATTTATTTATCACAGCAATTTATCATATTGCTATCGTTGTGAAAGCACCTGGGTCTAGCTTTTGATATCGCTTATTGACCTTATTGTATCTTTAGGAATACGTCCAGCGTGTGGATCCAGTGTCATTACCAGTAGATTCAGTCACCTCTACAATGTCTGCTGCTCTTTAATAGTGTCTGTATGAAATCTTTATGGTCTGGATTTGGAAGTGCGCCTTCAATTATCTCTTATCAATGAGTACTGTGGTTTGCTAAAATATATTAAAATAAATGTATTGTAAAATCGGTTGAGTGGCTCATCCAGTGACGAGAGGTAAGAAGCAAATGATTTACAAAAAAATATCTTTATTACTAC
Organism: Brachionichthys hirsutus; assembly: GCF_040956055.1. Lineage (NCBI taxonomy): Eukaryota > Metazoa > Chordata > Actinopteri > Lophiiformes > Brachionichthyidae > Brachionichthys > Brachionichthys hirsutus. Next base: position 500,687 of record NC_090905.1, read on the forward strand.
AATGGCATAAACAGGTTTATGATTTATACAGTCAGGGGGGGGGGGGGGGGGAGAGCACGGAGCGTGCTCTCCCCCCCCCCCACTCAACCCTACACACCTCTGTAATCCTCAGCAGGCGATTGCAGTGAATAAAAGAGAGCTAATGCTCATTCTTTATCAAAACCTCTGCAGCTTCAAGAAGCCCACGGCAGCCTGCAGGAGCAGATGTGGCTTGATGACAACACCAAGCCATCAATCTCAGTAGAGAGAGAGAGAGGGGGGGGGGGGAGAGCACGCTCCGTGCTCTCAGAAGCTGATGGTGACGAGTCCTTTGAATCGTCTCTCTGGGCTTTGCCGCCGTTACCTGCCGCTAGAGACAAAGATGGATATCGTGTTCCTACGGTAACAGACGGCATTCCAGCAAAAGGGATTATTAAACACATTCTCCTCACACCTTGCTTTAATTACTGTTTCCCTCCTGTGGGTTTCCATCCATCTCGACACAGTCAAGAGGGGCAGCGGACTTATAGATTCAAAAAACCACAACAAATGATCATTTGCACACCCCGTAGATTACAGCTCTGGAATGAGACGTTTCCACAACCACAAAGAAATCATCAAACAAAGCATCAACTGATGAACTTGTTGCGGCTCGGAGTCGAGCCGGTGCTCCTCCACATCGAGAGGAGTAAGCTGAGGTGGTTGGAATCTAAATTTTGGATGTCTCCTGGACGCCTCCCTGGGGAGGAGTTCCAGGCATGTCCAGCCTCGGGGAAGACGGAGGAGGCATTGAGGAAGACATGGGACACGCCGGAGAGACTATGTCTCTCAGCTGGCCTGGGAATAACTCGAGATCCCCACCGGAAGAGCTAGAGGAAGTGTCTGGGGAGAGGGAAGTCTGGACATCCCTGCTTAGACTGTTGCCTCCAAAACCTGGCCACGGATAAGCGGTGGAAGATGATGGACGCTGACCAAGAAGAGCTTGTGTTCATTCAAATACCATCAGCTTGACTGTCTGAGCTCGGGCGACGGCTTCTGCTGCCTGTTGCTTCACCCTTTATGGGTTACATATACGTTTGAGACACTTGGCTTTTCTGGATTTTGAGACTTGTACTTCAGATGTTTGATATTTTTTTCCGGAAAAAGCTGATAGATACAAGCCAACACATGCGCCTGCATTTTCCATGAAAAGAAATCCGGATTTAGCAAAACTTAAATAAAATAAAGCACTTGTATAAGACCTTATTTTCCAAAAAGAGAGTTTTCAGAGGATTACTTCATGTTTCGGGCTTTAAGGGGTTAAATGTCAAAGATAACTGAACTGGAGCGTGCCGATGCGTTGAACGCTGTCTGAATCGTCGGCTTGCTCTGCAGATGGCAGGCATGAGGCACATGAAGCTAGAGGCCAACATCGTTCCAATAATGCTGTGACATGATTTATGTTTGTTGCTACTCCGTAAATAAATAGCATAAATTACCAAAAAGCTCACAGCAAACCTACATTGTGAATAAAACTGAGTTAATATGATGGGCACGGACAAATGTTTTTGAGCTGTCTGTAATGAAGGGCGAGTCAGCGCTTCGGCTGCAGGTGCCATTCCTTTGATGCTTGGATCTATTTAGAGAGAATAGAGAAGAGCAGAAGGCTTTCACCAACGGGTGCAACGCAGCCAAAGAGTGGAACGCTCGAGACCCAGATTGTATTCCTGGAAGGTGCTCAAGCGTTAATGACAATCAGAAAATGATTGCCATGAAAACACATTTAATGAGGTGAGTAATTCAATTCCTCCATAACAATGAATTATTTACATAAATGATAAGCGCAGAAGACATTTAAAAATGTCTTTTTTTTAATGCATGAATGAGATGTTTCTCATTGTGGCATGAATTTCCAATGCTGCATTAACATCGAATCAACAACAATACAGAAAACCAAGTCAGAAGATTACTGTCCATGCAAATGATGGATCAGCCTCCATCCTGGCATTCTGGGGTAATAAAACATACTGCCCTCGTTCAAAGGAGCAAGCAATCTAACACAGTGCTGTACGGAAGCTGCAAACGAAAGCAGGACATCCATCTTCAACATTTTTACAACGTCTATTTATGTATTCTGAAGTGACATTGGTTCAACTCCCAAAACCCTTTTACCTTCTAGCTCTTCCGCCTTTACTTCTCTACTGTATGTGCCGGTGCTGCTCTGGCACATTTCCTTGCGTCTCATCCAGCAGAAGTCATCCGTCTGCTGCTGGATGAGACACATCTGGCTTTAATGTACCTCCACTGAATGCGAGGGAATCAGAGCAACGGTACAGTGTAACATGTTATAAAGCGGGACAGTCCACGAGGGACTGAGGTGAGAGTCGAGTGAGACTAGAGTTCAGAGCTGAAGGTTCACATTCAGCCTGTTTGTGTCAGGGAGGTTTTGTACATGTGTCAAAGATGCTAAAGGGTAAGCTAGTGCGTCTGGAGCGTGGCAAAGCATCAGCACGCGACGGAGTAGCAGTAAGACAGATGCACACATCCAACAATAGGTTAAAGACAGAATATCCAGTACAATGTATATATGTATACACCTTAAGTACGACTGCTCCCAGACACGAGCAAACAAGCATGCTTGACTGGTTCGTTCAGGTATTCTCCACCTTCAGTACTCGTGTTTCCATTTTTGACCTGATTCTGGCTGTATCTGTGAGTATTCCTGATCAGTCCAAAGAAAGCGAGTGTGAGGTTGGCAGTGAGAAGAAAGAAAAGAGAAAGAAAGCTTTATCCATGTCATTGATTCGCTTCCAGCACACACAATGGGATTCTGTTCACACCCTAGTGCAACGGGCCCCATGCAGGGTGAAGGCGCCGCCATGACCGGTGCACCTGGAGCAGTTCAGGGGACGGTGCCTTGCTCAAGGGCCCCTCAACAGTGCTCTGGAGGTAGACTGGACCCTCTCCAGCCACCAGTCCACACTCCACAATTCGTCCAGGCTGGGACTCGAACCGGTGGACGGCATCCAGAAGGATGCTATCAAGAACACAAAGCCTTCCAGAGGCAGAACTATTATGACTAGGTTTATGTACGAGTACCTGTAAGGTACAATTACTGTATAAAGTGTCGACATATATATATACATTGTAAAACCCCGGTTTATATTAATGGGGCAGAGCCTAACCGCTACTCTACTCTAGAGCACGGCGGCTCGACTCAGATAGCAGCGCTCCGTTTCAGTAGGGCTGACTGACCCCGTGACCCCACACATGATCCTACATCGTCCATGAAAGGTCCAGTCACGTTACCGTTCTCTCCCACCATTGTGCTCGAGCCAATGTTTCATAAAACCTACCGGCCAAGCTTTGATGTTCCCTTTACCGTTTCCCCCCCCCCCTTTCAGGTCTGATGTTGGAGCATTGGTCCGACCAAACTTACCAAGAGAGTCAATTGATTTCCTCGTCTCCCGTCAATCCAGCATTTTTCTACTTGTTACTACGAGTCTTGTTTGCATGGTCATCCGTGTATCGTCTTGGATATTAGCTGAAAAAGTCCAACTCTTACCGCATTGTTTTAATGGATTTGGTCTGTGAATTAATGATTACTAGATATCATTAATCATGGAACTCATCCAGCAAGCCTCAGCAGGTTCTTGCTTCATAGCTGTCAAACAGAAATGATTCTAGATTCTTAAATGTTATAGTATTTGTTTCTGAATGATTCTCAGCTGTTGCTCTGTGACGGACAAAATGAGTGCAGCGTGTTTAAGATGCTTGATAAGTGTGAGCCTTGGATTTCCCCCACTGTGACACAAACTGCTTGTTTACTGTACCTTCGCCTGACTCTTATAAAAGCATTAGCACGCTGCCTCCTGGCGTATGATGCGGTAGATATTGTGTCGGGTTGACGGCCCACATCTTATTTGTCCTCATCGATATTCCTCGGGAGCTTGACCAAAATTCAGCCCTGCTTCCAGAAAGCTGGATAAAACTAGAGAATCGGGATCAGAGAGATGAAAATGGAAATTAACAGAGAATAAAATCAGCGCAATAAAGAAAGAGGTTAAGACACCAGTGCTGACCTATGACAGCATATTGATAAATGTATTGATTAACTATAAACTTTAGTCAACTCTTGAACATAGAGATGGTGTCTGCCTCACGAACCAAATCAGGGAGCTGATTCCTCTGTAAGTTTTTATTTCTGGATTTTAGACATTATTAACCAATTTGATTTGCTCTTTAGATTCTGAATTTTATTTATTTATTGCTTTAATCCTTTGGTTCTTAAATTATAATGTGTTGTCTGGCTTCTATCTGGAGTTAAATACTGAACTCTAAAAAGTAAATAGTTGTAAAAATGAGTCCCATCTTCTTCAGCTGTTGAAGCAAATATTTGAATCTTTTTTAATATTTATTAGGCCCGAGCGCCTATTCTAGGCGTAAGGGGCTATTGCTTTTGCAACGCAGAAGACAAGTTGACGAGCGTAGCGAGTCAACCCTCGACAAAGTTGACGAGCACAGCTCGTCAACCCTCGGCATCCAACTTTGCCATGCTGTTGAGGACGACCAACACACCCATGCACACACACACCGACACTCAACAACACACACACACACACCGACACTAAACAACACACACGCACACACACAGACATCGAGTCAACTGTGTTTGTAACTGTCTTCCGATGGTTGACGAGCGCAGCGAGTCAACCATCGGGCGACCAACACACCCACGCCCACACACACGACACTCAACAGCACACACACACACCCCGACACGAAACAACACACACATACAGACACACACAAACACGAGTTGACGAGCGCAGCTCGTCAACTCGTGTTTGTGTGTGTCTGTGTGCCCCGACAGACGCGTAGCCCTCGTCGAGACCATTCCGAAAATGTATTTTGTGTAAAAATCACATACTCAGAAAAAAAGTTATATTGTTTTTGCAAAAATTCTTTATTAGGCCCGAGCGCCTATCCTAGGCGTAAGGGGCTATTGCTTTTGCAACGCAGAAGACGAAGAGTTGACGAGCGCAGCTCGTCAACCCTCAGCATCCAACTTTGCCATGCTGTTGAGGACGACCAACACACCCACGACCACACAAACGACACTCAACACACACACACACACCCCGACACTAAACAACACGCACACACACACACAAACACAAGTTGACGAGCGCAGCTCGTCAACTTGTGTTTGTGTGCCCCCCACAGACGCGTAGCCCTCGTCGAGACCATTCCAAAAATGTATTTTGTGTAGAAATCGCACACTCAGAAAAAAAGTTATATTGTTTTTGCAAAAATTCTTTATTTTTGCGGCAATTTGACCCCCTGAACATGCTCGAAAACTCACCAAACTTTGAACCAAGCTCAGAACCGGCGAAAAATTAATTATTTTATGTGTTTCAAAATTGGGCATGAAAAAGTGGCGCGCCAGCGCCACCTACAAAAATCACAATGCATTGTGCCTATGGGGTGTCCGACGCCAACTTTGTCGGACAGCCACGAAATTCGGTACACACATGCGTCAAGTCAGGGCAAAAAAAAAAAAGTATTATGGCCACGCCCCCAGACACACAGGAAGGCGGCCATATTGGATATAATTTTAAAAACTGCTGAGTCAGCGTTTGCACACACACACACTCCAATCCAAACCAAATTTTAAACACTTATTGACCCTTCCTACCTGGACACTTTAAAAGGGAAACTTTAACAATCAGCCTTACAGCGCCCCCTAGAGAACAATAACAAAAATTGAATGGGAATTAAAAAAATACTTTGCCAGAAATGATTGAAACTTACCAGAAAAGTCCCTCATGTGGTCCCGATCAAAAAACACAATCGTAACCATGTTGTTGTTTTTACGGTGTTGCCGTGGCGATGGCAACCCCGCCTATGGTGAGGGGTCCGACGCCAACTTTGTCGGACAGCCACGAAATTCGGTACAGACATGCGTCATGTCAGGGCAAAATAAATAAATATTATGGCCACGCCCCCAGACACACAGGAAGGCGGCCATATTGGATTGAAACTCCTGACGGCAGATGGCCATATAATCCAAATAACGATTTGACTAAACTGTGAGCTACCAATGCAGCTCAAATCTAAACACTTGTGAAGCACTCAGGACAAAAGCGGCGTGCGTCGGCGGGTCAGCTCAACGGCCTGTCGGCCGGCGAGGGCCTACAACGCCGCTTGCGGCTTTAATTTTCCTTTGTTCTTCTTTTTCTTGAACCCAAAAAAATAACCCTAAAAATGTTTTAACATACAAAAAATGGATGCTTGAACATCTCTTCTTCTGTCTCATTCAGAAATAATGAGATAAGAAAGCTGAGTTGTGATATATCTTTCGCTTATATCAACATTTCAAAACCCCCATTAAAAATATGCCAGTATAATATTTGCTAAACTCTTGACTTAGAGTTCTAATCTCGTAGTGAATGAGGCTAAAAAAAATTTTTTTGACCGAGCGGATGTTGGGGATTCTGTCATGGAGCTCAGCTGCGGGGGCTCCTTTATGGGTGCCTCATCATGCACAAGGATGGCTTTCCATAAATCACAGGAAGGACTGCGTTGTAAATCAAGCCATCGTTAGTGTCTGTAACGATGATAGTGATGAGTCACACACGATGCTGAGGTGCTGTCAGGTGCAATAATCACATGGGACATTAAACTTGTCCCGAATCATCGTGTCAATTCGTAATGACACGCCCCGCTAGGCCGTCATTGGCTGCAGATGATCACGTTACATTGCTTGGCCAATCAGTGCTGCGGGAAATTTAGTGCGCTCAGTATTCAACGTGTGACTGTCGTGGTCGTACGTCGTGTGATTTCTTTCTTAATATTTAAATCAATACTAACTATGTCGATGTCAGGCCCAAGGCAGGTAAGAACCCAAAGGCGAGGCGGTTTGAGCGGGAGGTCAGAAACGTCTTTATTGTTTGTTACCAGGAGGTCAGTCCAGAAGGGCAGACACGGAGACAGGTCCAAGGGGCAGGCGAAGGTCGAGCACCGGGTGGTCAGGTTGATCGGGCAGACGGGTCAGAGGCGGGAGGCGAGCAGACAGGGTTCCGGGGACAGGCGAGGTCGGTTCACGGGGAGGCAGGCGCTGGAAGGTCGCTGGAAGGAGGACATACATGACACTACGATCTGGCGTCTGTGTGTTCTCTGGGCGGGGCTTATGTAATGGGCGGGGATGATTGGTGATGCGCTGCAGCTGGTGACGGGAGCAGGTGACAGGGATCAGCTGATTGCCGAGCGGGGCTGTGGAGGCGGGGCAGTGGGCGTGGGGAGCGGCACAGCCGTGACAGTCGATCAAAAAAAAGAAAGTGCTCGGACGAATATGTACGACATGGATTCACATGCATCGGGAGCGTGATGGAAGTCGGCGTCCTCTCGGCATGGTTTTTACTTTTATTTTTTTATTGAAATATATTGCATGACGTCAATACAAAACATTAAACAAAATAACTAAATACAATAAGCTTTCTATGGGGCGTATCTGCATGACTTCAATGAGCAGCTCTAGTGTCGCACCAGCAAAAATGAAGGAAGGCCTTTTGAAGCTACATGGAGATGAGGAACTGTTATTGCCAGAAAGCCTGGAATGTTTAAAACCATTTGTTACAACATATCTTTGTGAGCAACGTTCCCTCTAATGTTTCGTGCGTCTGAGCAAACACACAAACTCCCTGAGCAGACCCTCGGACAAATGTGAGCAACATCATAAGAATAAAGTTTATGTTGAACGCACTTTATATTTGAAAGCAAACCTCAAAGTGCACAAGAGTATAAAAAACCCCATAAAAACGAGATAAAATCAACAAATAAAATTAACAAGCAAAGGAGGTACAACATGTTTTTCTAAACAAGTATACAGAAGAGGAAAGGTGTTAACTGTGGATGATGAGGAGTATATATATATTTGTATTTATATATATTTTATTGTTTATTAATTATTTATGTTGAATATTTTGCTATAAACTGAATAATAGGGTAGGAATCTTTTTTAAATAAGTATTCCACTTCTTCCTACTCCTTTTTGAACTATGTGCTTTGATTTGTTGTGTCTTTTGCTTTTTTATCAGTATTTCTTTCTTTTGTATGTACAAATACTTACATATTTCTTATGCATGTTCGAAAATAAAATTAATTCATTCATGTGTGCACTGTGGTCAGGAGAGAGTCCTGGAACTCCTCGTCTCCAAAGTACAGTATATAACCTCATTTGTCCTTGTCACGCCTCGAGGTGGGGCGGGGTCATTCCCTCACTGTCTCTGGGACAGAAATGGAGATAGTCATCACGACTCTCTCCGGACCCCCCCCCACCCCCACCCCCTTTTTTGTCCACCTACGTTGCACATATGAAGTGTCTTTGTCATTTATTGTCTTTTATTAGCATTCATTGTCATTTTGTATCTGGTGTGAAATTATTTTTATTTTTCTATTATTCTGCATCTGTGGAGTAATTTAATATTAGTTTTATTTGCATTGTTAAATGTCGATGATTTATGTACGAAGGACTTTCAACGGAAACAAGACCGCAAGGGCTTTTTAGACATGCTCCTCTTAGACAGGATGTGTGACTGTATTTGTACTGTAATACATGCTACTGTTTGACTGTACTTGTACTGTAATACATGCTACTGTGTGACTGTACTTGCACTCTAACATTGTATCTAATAAATATATTCATTATCATCAGACCATAAAGGACGAGCTGGCGACCCGCGATCCTCCGGCGGATCTGGACACCCTGGTCGCGCCTGCGGGAGCGCATGGACGAGAAAGGCCGCTTCGCCCCTGCATCCTCGGGGGGCCCTTTCCCCTTCATCCCGCGGGGGGGGGGGCAACCCCGTCAGAGGAAGGGACTCCTCTCTTTGCTGCAGAGCCCATGCAGCTGGGCCGGGCTCGTTTGTCACCCGAGGAGAGGGAACGCCGCCTGCGCCAGAGCTGCTGCCTGTATTGTGGCCAGCCCGGCCATTTCGTCAGCACCTGTCCGTTGAAGGGGCAAGGCTCGCCAGCCGGGCCAAGGGCACTCGCGAGCCGGGTCGCCATCCGGAATAAGCCCCCTCAGTCTACGACCCTAGCCCGGCTCTGTGTCCCTGGAGGCGATCACCAGGTAAACACTCTCATTGACTCTGGCGCAGACAAAAACTTTCTGGACATCGCTGTGGCCACCCAGTTGGGACTGGGCATGGAGCCGTTAACCGAGCCGATCCAAGCTACAGCCCTTGACGGCCGCCTCCTCCACCGGGTCACGCACAGGACCAGCCCACTCACCATGATCCTAGCTGGTAACCATGTCGAGACATTGACTTTCCTCCTGATCCATGCACCTCACCAGCTCCTTGTCCTCGGGTACCCCTGGCTCCAACGCCACAACCCCCAGATTGACTGGGTGACCGGGTCGGTTCGGGAGTGGAGCCCACATTATCTTTCCTCCTGCTTGAAGTCGGCTGTTCCCCCTGCCACAGCACCTCACGGTCCCCGAGGGTGCCAGCCTCACTGGTGGCCCGGAAGTACGCCAAGACCTGAAGGTGTTCAGTGGGTCTGCGGGGCACCTCCCTTCCGTCCAATCATCCTTGTGTCTGCGCAGTGGATCCCCTGCCTGATGCCTCTCCTCCCAGGGGGAGATTGTGTTCCCTGTCAGGCCCAGAACGGAAGGACCCAAGACCCGCCGCATTATCCAGACGGGACCTCCCGCGCCGCCAGCCCCTCAAGCCTGACTTTGTCACCGCCTACCCCGTCTGTGCCCAAGGTCCTCAGCCCCGCTGCCGTTCGCCTCCGCCTGCCTGGCTCCAGGAGTGTTCGCCCGGCCTTCCGCGCCTCCGGGTTCAGACCGGTCAGCCCCGGCCCGCTTCTGCCCGCCTCTGGTCCCCCTCCGCCCACCCGGCTGGTCGGTGGGGCGCCGGCCTGCGCCGTCGGGTCCGCTCCGGCAAGCCTGGGGGAACGTCGGGAACCGTTCCTGGAGGGGGGGGTACTGTCACGCCTCGAGGTGGGGCGGGGTCATTCCCTCACTGTCTCTCCCTGTCTTCACTTCACAGTCCTCCTGCAATCACTTCACTCCCGTCACCTGTGTTTCTTGTCAGCAATCAGCCCTGACACTACTTGAGCTCTGCTCAGTCACCACACCCCTGCCAGACTGTCAGTAATGTTACCAGCTCTCCAGCACTTCAACCAGACCTCCTGTGTACCAACCCTGCCTGCTTCCCGGACCCTGCCTCTTCGCCTGCCCCTTGTGTTCCGTCTGCCTGCCTGCCTGGATTCCCCGGTTTGTGACCCCTGCCTGTCTCTTGGACTTTCCTTGTGCCTGCCCCCTCTGAGCTGTCTGCCTGCCTGTCCTACACGCCTATAAAAGCCGTTTTGTAGTTCCGGTCGTCTGCCTCGCATTTGTGTCCTACCCTGCCCTAGGCCGTGATAGTCATGTGTCCTTCTCACATCTCCAACGGTTGGACACGTTGTCCAGGTTGACGTCCTCGTCTGCCTGCAGCTTTGACTTTATACTCATCGGCTGCTCCAAACACTTCAGGACCATTTCTGGATGCTATTTTAATACGCTTCATTGAACTAAGTTCTTGTTCACATTCTGCTCTGGATGCTTGAGACGCAGCACAAACAGCTGAGATTTTTTAGCTCCTAGATTTTAGTGCTGCAGCACCACGTCTGAGAAGGTGCTGATTGACCCGTGTTTAAGTTCTAGCCTCATTACCCTCGCCGAAACGGAGGCGAGGGTAGTGTTTGCATAAATCAAAAACTAGTAACCCAATCGACTTGAAATTTTTACACAAGCAAGGTTCTGTCCGTGGCTCGGTCCTCCCCGATCCAGATTCTAGAATTATTTTTACATCTGGAATTGTGCCTGTGCTGTAAACTGCCACTTTAAGAGGGAGGGACACGAATGGCATGATGGGAAAAAGAGTCCAGAAGTAGTCTTGTAGTACGTTCCGGAGCAGCAAGCTAGAGCAGGTTTGGCCCCTCTGATCGGGAAGCCCTGTTTACTGTCTCACAAGATCCAATAGTCTATTGGAGGCGGGGTCTGCAGTCTCTGATTGTCTTTCTAGTTATGGACTTGAATTCAACACATTCACTAGTAATGACCTCCAGAATGTGGGTTCTGCAGAACAGCCTCACGGTAATGACCTCCAGAATGTGGGTTCTGCAGAACAGCCTCACAGTAATGACCTCCAGAATGTGGGTTCTGCAGAACAGCCTCACACAGTAATGACCTCCAGAATGTGGGTTCTGCAGAACAGCCTCACACAGTAATGACCTCCAGAATGTGGGTTCTGCAGAACAGCCTCACAGTAATGACCTCCAGAATGTGGGTTCTGCAGAACAGCCTCACTTTAATGACCTCCAGAATGTGGGTTCTGCAGAACGGCTTCACAGTAATGACCTCCAGAATGTGGGTTCTGCAGAACAGCCTCACAGTAATGACCTCCAGAATGTGGGTTCTGCAGAACAGCCTCACACAGTAATGACCTCCAGAATGTGGGTTCTGCAGAACAGCCTCACACTTTAATGACCTCCAGAATGTGGGTTCTGCAGAACAGCCTCACAGTAATGACCTCCAGAATGTGGGTTCTGCAGAACAGCCCCACACATTAATGACCTCCAGATTGTGGGTTCTGCAGAATGGCCTCACAGTAATGACCTCCAGAATGTGGGTTCTGCAGAACAGCCTCACACTTTAATGACCTCCAGAATGTGGGTTCTGCAGAACAGCCTCACAGTAATGACCTCCAGAATGTGGGTTCTGCAGAACGGCCTCACAGTAATGACCTCCAGAATGTGGGTTCTGCAGAACAGCCTCACACTTTAATGACCTCCAGAATGTGGGTTCTGCAGAACAGCTTCACACTTTAATGACCTCCAGAATGTGGGTTCTGCAGAACAGCCTCACAGTAATGACCTCCAGAATGTGGGTTCTGCAGAACAGCCTCACACAGTAATGACCTCCAGAATGTGGGTTCTGCAGAACAGCCTCACAGTAATGACCTCCAGAATGTGGGTTCTGCAGAACAGCCTCACACAGTAATGACCTCCAGAATGTGGGTTCTGCAGAGCAGCTTCACACTTTAATGACCTCCAGAATGTGGGTTCTGCAGAACAGCCTCACAGTAATGACCTCCAGAATGTGGGTTCTGCAGAACAGCCTCACACAGTAATGACCTCCAGAATGTGGGTTCTGCAGAACAGCCCCACACATTAATGACCTCCAGAATGTGGGTTCTGCAGAATGGCCTCACAGTAATGACCTCCAGAATGTGGGTTCTGCAGAACAGCCTCACGGTAATGACCTCCAGAATGTGGGTTCTGCAGAACAGCCTCACAGTAATGACCTCCAGAATGTGGGTTCTGCAGAACAGCCTCACAGTAATGACCTCAAGAATGTGGGTTCTGCAGAACGGCCTCACACAGTAATGACCTCCAGAATTTGGGTTCTGCAGAACGGCCTCACAGTAATGACCTCTAGAATGTGTGTTCTGCAGAACAGCCTCACACTTTAATGACCTCCAGAATGTGGGTTCTGCAGAATGGCCTCACAGTAATGACCTCCAGAATGTGGGTTCTGCAGAACAGCCTCACAGTAATGACCTCAAGAATGTGGGTTCTGCAGAACGGCCTCACACAGTAATGACCTCCAGAATGTGGGTTCTGCAGAACAGCCCCACACATTAATGACCTCCAGAATGTGGGTTCTGCAGAATGGCCTCACAGTAATGACCTCCAGAATGTGGGTTCTGCAGAACAGCCTCACACTTTAATGACCTCCAGAATGTGGGTTCTGCAGAATGGCCTCACAGTAATGACCTCCAGAATGTGGGTTCTGCAGAACAGCCTCACACTTTAATGACCTCCAGAATGTGGGTTCTGCAGAACAGCCTCACAGTAATGACCTCCAGAATGTGGGTTCTGCAGAACAGCCTCACAGTAATGACCTCCAGAATGTGGTTTCTGCAGAACAGCCTCACAGTAATGACCTCCAGAATGTGGGTTCTGCAGAACAGCCTCACAGTAATGACCTCCAGAATGTGGTTTCTGCAGAACAGCCTCACACTTCTCTGCCAGAGCAGCAATGTCTGCTGCTCCGCTCAGAAGTGACGTCAGAGCTCAGTGCCTCGACGTCAAAAACAGACGACTCCTCCTTCATCCTCTGGAAAATGTTCGTCGCTCGAACAAGAAAACTTCTCCCCAGTCTCACCGTTTCTTCTTCTGTTTGAGCTCCAGCTACAAAGAATCGCGTCTCCTTTCCACTCTGGCGTGCTGAGATGACGTCACCGCCCGTTCGTCTTGTCATTATCAAAAAGGGTTGACATCAGCAGCACGTCGCATCATTGTTTGCTCAAACACCTGTGGCGGACGTCGATTAGCTGCGTAAAAACGCACGTGACTCTCATCGTTAGCTGCAGCAGCCGGTCGCCGGTCTGGCTCACATTGAAAAGTAGCGCAGGATGAATTTTTACGTGTTTCTTTTATTTTCAATTCAGGTTCAATTCAGGTTCAATTCAAGAAGACCGCATCAGCAGCTTGCAGGCACAGCTTAGACTTAGAGGGATCATTGTTTGTGATGTTTGTTTGATGTTGGACATAAAACGAAGAAAAGGAACAGACTTTGCTGTGAACATGACATGAGAGCGGCACCAAGGTGAAGCCACGCACCTGAACAGCAGAATCACACTGATTGGCCGGTTTGTCGTTTCTTGTGAGTTCATGCACTGTGTTGGTTTTGTTCTTTGAACAAGGTGATGTTCATGCACGGTTCATTATGTGCACCATTAAAAAAAATCATACACCTATGTCTTAAATTTGAATAAAATCACATTTTATTTTTCACTAAAGAAGGGTTCGGTGAATGTGCATATGAAACTGGTGCGGTTCGGTACCTCCAACAAGGTTTAGAACCAAAGCAATAGAGATAGGATACAGATTGTCCCCCAATCAGCTCTACTCACGTCCTGTTAACACCTAATAAAATGAAGTAGCTTTAATAAGGTTACATTGTAATAAAATATCACTAGCGTGAGCCTTTTTTGATTGGTGGACGAGATATGACCTGAAGACGTAGCCACAGGCCGCAGTTCAAAGCATGAGGGATTCCATTAGGTTGAGCATTCTCGGACATCGAAGGTCTGAACTGAATGTCAGCGTTTCCTATGACTTCATTTACAACAATAATGGAGTGGGGTGGGCATGGTGAGAGGGAGAAAGCCTCAGCATCTGACATACCCAAGCAGGACCCAACAGCAGTAGCAGGGGGGTTCACCCTGTTAAAGGAAGGGCTGCACAGATCCGCTCCAGCCAGGTCCCCGCCTGCAACCGATGGAAGTTTCAGGGCAGACCATACTCATAATGTTAGACAAGAGGATTCTTTTTTAATGGCTACCTGTCCACTTCAACAAAGCTCATTTGATAGTCAATAAAAACCCAAACACCTGTTGTTCATAATGTTTGATGTATTCACATTTCATGAAGCATGTTTAAATCTGCCTCTTTATTCAGAGTCCATGGGGAGGAAGTTGTTGACACACTTGTATGAACACCATTACGCTTGGCAGTCTTAAGCATCGCTATTTAAGTGCCCCTCCCTATAAGGAGGAGGGTAAATGAATAAAAGCAACATGTTTAAGGTGTTAACAGGCAGTTAAATCTGTAGCACTGCCCATCACACCTCCATTATCCTGGTCGCACTCGTCTCTTTATGACTCTTCCATACTGGAAGTAGCAATTCTGGCTTGTAAAGGCGACAGAGGGACGGGGGCATACCGAGTTTAAAAGACACACACAAGATTTAAACGGGGACAGGAAAAAAGAGAATGAGTTATGCTCTCCTTCCTTCCCCATTCCATCTTCTTTACGTGCACTACATTTGTGAAATTTACCGTTTCTCCTCCTGCCAAAGAGGAAACATGGTTAGCGCTGTTTGCCAATTTGTTGCTGACTAATAACCAGAAGATAATTGCCCTTAATTTATAGCACCACTGAGAATGTTTGACAGGAACTAGGAAATGGGGGTAGACATGCGTCAAAGTGCGTCATTAAACCCACAGTCATCGTGCCAGGAAGCCGCCGTACACGGGGTGGACTTAAGTCAGTGCACAAAACGCACCCCAGGTAATAACCAGAGGAAACGCCAATCAAATGTCACATGACAAAATACATTATGGCATCACCCCTTACTGAAACACAATGCATCTGTCGTACACTGAGCAGTCAGCTACAGTAAATGGCTTGTACTTGGTGAGCTCCAAGTACAAGTTTATTTACTTTAAAGGACTTCAGCTGCAAACTAGAAAAACAATGAATGAATTAAACCTCCTGTCAGAAAACGATAAAACTAAGTGATCACAGCCTTTGCTGTGCGTCAGACCAAAATGACCAGAACATGCCCTGAAGCTCACCAAGAAGCACCTCAAAGCAACCCCAAAGCTGCCAACAGCTGATCGCATCATTTCATGAAATGCCATAACATCGGTTGGTCAAGGAATGGATGAAAAAAATATCGGACATCACGGCTTGCAGAAGATAAATACACCACGAAGGAGATAAAAAAATCACATGGATGAAAGCAAAGATGCGTGAGGGTCGTGTTGCTGTGCCTGTTTAATTGCCTGTTTAATTGCCTGTTTAATTGCCTTATCACTCTCACCTGTTTTCTGTTTATCGATCACGGACCTGCAGCGTGCGGATTGGCTGCGGTCCCCCCGGACGCACCTGAGACGGATTGAGACGATCCCCGTAGCCTCTGCTCCGCCCGCCGTTCCCCGTCGGACTATTGTGTGGTTTTCTCATCTGGTTCTGCTGTCCGTCTCTAGCCCACTTCCCGTCTCGCCCGTGTCCGTTCGCCAGGCTGTGTTTAGTTTTTTGTTGTGTCTGTTGTGATCGAATTGTTCCCGTGTGGCTGTGTCTTATGTTCCGTTTTCTTTGCGGTACCAGCCAGTCGCCGCTTGTTCGTAGAGCTTGCTTCTTGGTTCTTCTCTCTCTGTGTATTTTTGTTGTACGGATTGCGTTGGACTCCAGCCGACCCTCGTCCCGTGTGCAGCTCCAGGTTGTTGTTGTTGTTTGTGTTGAATTATTTCAGTAAAGGATAAATTCAACGATCGCACCGTCTCCGTTCTCTGTTCTCTGGGATCTCCTCACATCAAGATGTTTGTGAAAGACAGACAATGCAAGTCAAACAGTCATTGTCTGATCCTCATGTCAATAATGATATTGATTACACTGATCATTGTTTAGTTGGCTCACTTACATTTACCAACATTAATAGACCTTTGTCTCCAAGGCGAGGACAGTAATACCAGGCCGTCTGTGGTCCTCCTAACATGTATGTTAGAAGTTCGTACACGTAATTGCTATTCAGTGTGTGTGTGTGTGTGTGTGTGTGTGTGTGTGTGTGTCACATAACACTCACACTCCAACTCCTCCTGCTCCAATCTGCAGTTAATACGCTCATCAACTAATTTGGTCACAAATGTATAAAAGCACCCATTCAGCTATTATCATTCAAAAAAATGTTTTACTTCATATTTCATGACCTTTCTCAAATTGATGGGTACAATTGATTAAGCATAAAATTATCATGATATTTTTCAATATGCTAAACACATATTGCATTCATTGGTGTTCCTCTGGGGTCAATTTGACCCAAGATGTTTTAACCGTGTAAAATATGTGTGTGTGTGTGTGTCCTACTACTCACACCTATATGAATGTGATTGGTTGCCACTGCAACAGGGTGAATCCTATCACTAGTGTGAATACTGATTGTATTGTAAAGCACTTTGAGTAGTCAGACTAGAAAAGTACAGTCAATTTATCATTTACATATTTATCCAAACTTCAACATGTCTTCACTTTCTCTGAATGAGAACCAAGAAACAAATGAAAGAAAGCACAGAAGTGAATGCACAGACAGCTCGTCTCATTCAAGCTGAAGGGTATTGGGAGTGTATCGTGTTGTTTCTTTTAACTAATAATTAAATCTGTGGTGGAAATATCATTGTTATGGCCTCTGAGAGAACTCGTAAGTCACAGCAACTGTTGCTCTCAAATTAAACTGCAGTTTACAGCATGTCACATGACCTCGGTAATACTCTGGCCAAGATCATCAGGTACCGATGATTTTTCATGCCCCTGAGGGTCTCATTCATGTGCAAAGGTACAATAGCATGAATGCTCCTCCATCTGAAACAATGCACGTACTGATTGCTTTTCTCTACGAAGTCGGCGCACGTGCCACTCGATCTTCAGCTGCCATTTGTTCATGATGCAACTGCTTTTCCAGACACCATGTGAGGCGCAAGAATCCTGCTGAAATCCTGCAGTGATAGCCTCTTGTTTAATCTCATGGCTGTGCCTGTGCATGTTTGAAATTTGAAGGAAGATAATCCCTTGAAAATTGAGCAATGTGTGTGATAAAATATCAATCTGTAACAAGCTCAGAGGAGAAAAATTTAAATGGATGCTCTTCACCAAATTGAATCTAATTATGTATCTTGTTATCTCACTATCAGATTTTCCAGAATATATTGATGCAGTCACCAAGATGATAATCTGATTAGCCATTTTATTTGCTAAAATGACAAATTAATTTTTAGGGCAGAGGGAGAGCGAGACTATTTAAAATCAGTAGAATAGAGAGTTTTGGTATTGACCAGAGGATTAGGAGAACGGTCTGTCCAGCAAATTATACAACATTTATCAGCTTCCAGCAGTAGCAGAAGATAAAAAGATGAGATTTTTGTGCGTCGTTGGGCCAGGTCATAAAAGTGAGCATGCTAATTCAAAGATGATTGAATCTATTAGGAGATAATGCGCTTATCGAGTTACCTGCAGTGAACGCCTGAAGCTAAATCAATGAATGCGCCTCTGTGGCAGTTGCACACAAAGCACTGACTTGCAACTTGATTAATTATAATTCAAATGTAGCATTAACAATTAATTTCATCTGGATACAATTTAAAGTATAAGGAGCAGACCGTTTTCTGAGGATGATGCGTCTCACAACTTAAGTTGACAGTCAGGCAATCATAATAACTGTCACAGCTTGAGGCGGGCCTAACCCCCCCCACCCCCCCGGTCTTCTCAGATCCACCTCCTACAATCAGTTAATTCCTGTCACCTGTGCTCCTGCCATCACCTGCAACACATCTCCCATCAGCCCATATGCTATTTAGCCTCTGTTCATGCCACACCTCACTTCCAGATTGGTAGTGGTGATTCCTGCTTTCCAGCATTCCGGATCAACCTCCCATGTATTGGCCCTGCCTGATTCCCGGATTCTGTCTACTCGCCTGCTCCTTGGGATTTGTCTGCCTGATCGTCCTGACATTTACCTGATCCCTGGAGCTGTCTCTGTGTCTCTGCCCTTGCTCTGTTTTGTGTGCTGATCTGCACTGACTCCCTGGTACTTAGAAATAAAGCTCTGTTTTTGGATTCCCACTCTACTGTCGTGCATTTGGGTTCTTACCTGCCTTGGCCTGTGACAAATAACAGAACATAGTATTGTAAGCATCGTAGGTACGATGTAGCTGCCAGGGCAGCGTTTATGGCAGACATCTTCAGAACAATGTAACCTTGATTTTATTATAATTGCTAGTCACACTTCATTCTGAAATTTTTATTGCATCCACTCTTCTTTGACCAGGGTTAACTGAGCTCTTAGCAAGCAGTTGTGATTAACTTTTTTTTTGCTCCTAATTGAGCAGCACGAAATAGAATTAACTACAGTGATGTTTAACATGAAGTAAGGCAACAGGAAATGCTGCAAAACTAACCAACACAATGTTCATTTCCACTCCAATCCAACTGTTGAGGTATGATGTCCGTCCGTCCGAGGTCCAACCTCAATTTTGTCATCTGCAGCTGTTTCATCCACCTTGTTGGAGCCGATCCGAGGTGGCTCCGGGTGAGTGCCTGGTTCACCCCAGATACGTTGCCGGTGCATCGCCGGGCCACACAGAGGCAGACCACCACTCAGGACCATTTGGACTGATCCATTCACCTAAATGGCATGCTCTTGTCCAGCCAGCCAGTCCACCTTTTGTTAGTGTCGTGATAGTGACAGTGTATTATTTTATTTTACCATAGTTTTTGATGCCTCTACGTTATGCTTCTGTGAATTTGTGCTTTTTGTTTTATTACAGAAAGTAGATATTGGTATTCCTATCATATTTTATTCATCTGTTCCCGGCATCTTGGGGGCCACACTCAACACCTAGCCTTGACAAATAGGTGAGCTGTCACGGGGGCTGGGCCGAACTGGACGCTCTGAACAGGCACGACACAGGATGCAGGTTTGAGCTGGTTTAATGGCCCACAAGGGAGCAAGGTAATCAGGGGGAAGACTTGATGAAGTCGGCGACTCGCCGGAATCCAGCCGGAGTTCCGAGACGAGCTGGGAGGACGTCGGCTGGGACGTTCTGCAGATCTGCCAAGGAGACGACACGGGAACAGGCGGTGGACGACGAGCACGTGGAGTCAGGAGCTCTGGGAGACGCTGTCGATCTGGCAAGGCGTGGCGCAAGGGCCAGAGTCTGATTGGAATCAGCTGCACAGGGCTGCCACTCCTGCTCCAGCTCCAGCTCCGCCCCCTGCTCATCCTGCTCCATCTCCAGCTCCGCCCCCTGCTCATCCTGCTCCAGCTCCAGCTCCGCCCCCTGCTCATCCTGCTCCAGCTCCAGCTCCGCCCCCTGCTCATCCAGCAACGATCACTCGGACACGGAGAGAGAAGCATCAGGAAGAGCAGGATCCCGACAGGAGCGCTGATTGCAGCGCTGGTTCTTTGGTGTCGTGAGGTGTGGTGTGCTGCTATATTCATAAAACTGTTGGTATTCACTTGGAAAACTGCCTTTATTCAATTTCTGAAATATTTTCATGTAAACAATTATTTTGACAATGAGCAACATTATTCTCCAATTAATTCACAGGTGATTACAAGATGCTCAGCAGCTGTCTCTAATTGGGATGGGGCAGAGGTGGAGAAGCCAAATTATTGATTCCATCAAAATGTATATTAAATTCATTGGCACTCGTTTTATAGGCTTTTATCAAGAACCCGTTACAAAGCAAACACTTTATTTTCTACAGTATCACAACATGCTATTTTTACTGACTACTACAGTCTGAGAAGACTCAATACTTTGCGGATACTCTTTATCTACCTTCAGCTGTTTGGGTCAGTGGTGGCTAATGGCTTTGAGTTTAGACATGGAAATACATTTAGGCCGTTACAGAAGCAACATTGGACTATCATTTTAGATGAAGCTATGAAGGTTGGCACAGTGTTAAAAACTAATAAGGGGGGCTAGGCAGCATGGTGGAGCAGTGGTCTGCGCTGTTGCCGCACAGCAAGAAGCTCACAGGTTCGAATCCGACTTGGTCTGAGGAGTTTGCATGTTCTCCGTTTTTCTGCGTGGGTGCTCTTTGGGTTGTCTGGCTTCCTCCCACCACCAAAAACATGGAGGACACACGTACTGTCCAGCGGTGCCTGGAGGACACACGTACTGTCCAGCGGTGCCTGGAGGACACACGTACTGTCCAGCGGTGTCTGGAGGACACACGTACTGTCCAGCGGTGCCTGGAGGACACACGTACTGTCCAGCGGTGCCTGGAGGACACACGTACTGTCCAGCGGTGCCTGCAGCTGGAGGACACACGTACTGTCCAGCGGTGTCTGGAGGACACACGTACTGTCCAGCGGTGTCTGGAGGACACACGTATTGTCCAGCGGTGTCTGCAGCTGGAGGACACATGTACTGTCCAGCGGTGTCTGCAGCTGGAGGACACACGTACTGTCCAGCGGTGTCTGCAGCTGGAGGACACACGTATTGTCCAGCGGTGTCTGGAGGACACACGTATTGTCCAGCAGTGTCTGGAGGACACACGTACTGTCCAGCGGTGTCTGCAGCTGGAGGACACACGTACTGTCCAGCGGTGTCTGGAGGACACACGTACTGTCCAGCGGTGTCTGCATCCATCCAAAGTCCACTTCTCAAACGTTACACTCCCTTTTCGATGCAAAATATGCATTTTGATTGTTTCAATGTTGAAAGCATGAATCTAGAACTTCACTTTAGGCTCAGGGAAAACGGCTGTTGCAGAAAATGTCTTCCTCCACGGTAGTTATTTTCCATAATTTCCTCCCAAGTTTACTTCCCTGATATCTGTCTCATAAATGTTTCATGCAAATTGTTCGTTAACCTTTTGACTTTAACTGACTGTATTCAGGGTTCTCACAATGTGCTAAAAAAGTGGATCCCCAACTTTATCCAGTCCTGCTACAAAATCGTCTGTGGATGTGTGAGTGAATGTGTGAGTGGATGAATGAGTGAATGTTTGCTATACCAGGGATTGTATGCTATCCTAAATAAGCAAAGCAAGCCGTAATAGCCAACCAGATGTCCTGATTTCTGACCACCTCTAAGGGGTCAGCCACTCTTCAATAAAGAACTCTGTTCACAAGTACACAGATCAGCTTTGTGTACTCGTGGCCATTTTGCATATTTGTGAGTGTTTATGTTTTGATGTGTGTGTATGTGTGTCTGATAGAGGAAAGGGACCAACAGCACATCTTCTGAATAGCAATCTGGACCCAGCACTAACTCTCTGCTTCATTGGCTGCAATAACAACTGCTTCCCACAAGCCCCCCCCCCCCACACACACACACACACAAACACGGGCACACGCTGTGTGGTAATTAACTTTGGCCTTGCCTGATGACACACAAACACACACACACATTCTTGATGTGAACGGGAATTGATGGCGGTGATCAATGCTGAGTCTTCTCCGTTACACTTCCATGGTCTCTGGTTATTACTGTTTTAACAAATCTAATTTAATATGCACAATAAAACACACACACACACACACACACCTCATTTTTAGACCGAGCACTGCACACGTACTATAATACAAACTAGAAAGACAATCAGAGACTGCAGACCCCGCCTCCAATAGACTATTGGATCTTGTGAGACAGTAAACAGGGCTTCCGGATCAGAGGGGCCAAACCTGCTCTAGCTTGCTGCTCCGGAACGTACTACAAGACTCCTTCTGGACTCTTTTTCCCATCATGCCATTCGTGTCCCTCCCTCTTAAAGTGGCAGTTTACAGCACAGGCACAATTCCAGATGTAAAAATAATTCTAGAATCTGGATCCAGATCCGGATCAACGCCATTCTCGGGGAGGACCGAGCCACGGACAGAACCTTGCTTGTGTAAAAATTTCAAGTCGATTGGGTTACGAGTTTTTGAGTTATGCGCGTGAACAGACAGACAAACAGACAAACAGACAGACAAACAGACCCAATTGCAATACCCTCGCCTCCCCTTCGGCGAGGGTAATAAAACCTTTGTACCCAAATGCAAACACAGATATAATTATTTCAAACCTCTCTGACAGTGCTGGTAAAGTCTGGATACAAATCCCACAAAGCAACGGCCAGTAAATCATGGGTAGAGATGAGAGACATTTTATTATGGTTGTCCCCCAATCAAGAGGTGGATGAAATGAATGAATGAATGAATGAATATATTTATTAGATAGAATGTTAGAGTACAAGTACAGTCACACAGTAGCATGTATTACAGTACAAGTACAGTCAAACAGTAGCATGTATTACAGTACAAGTACAGTCACACAGTAGCATGTATTACAGTACAAATGAAGTCAAACATCCTGTCTAAGAGGAGCATTTCTAAAAAGCCCTTGCGGTCTTGTTTCCGTTGAAAGTCCTTCGTACATAAATCATCCACAATTAACAATACAAATTTAACAATACAAATAAAAATAAAACCAAAATTCAATAACTCAATTGATGCAAAGTAACATTAGGAAAATAAAAATAAAATGATTTTACACCGCCAATGCAAACTAACAATTAATCTAAAATAAATTACACCACTGATGCAAAATGACAATGAATGACAATAAATTACATAAATTACAATAAATTACTAAGGCAATTAATATATGCAACGTAGGTGGACAAAAAAAGGGGGGGGGGGGGGGGGGGTTGATCCGGAGAGAGTTGTGATGACTATCTCCGTTTCTGTCCCCCTAAAAGGTGTATTTTTAGGGCCGTTTTGAAGGAGGCCAAAGAGGTGCATGTTTTGAGGGCGGGAGTCAAACCGTTCCACCCTTGGGGGGCAGTATTGTAAAAAGATGATTTACCCATGTTAGTAAATAGCAGTGAAATACCTGGCAGTGGATATTCATTCATGGGAAAATCCACATGTAAAATATAAAAAACAAATGAGGAGAGGAGGAGGAGAAGGAGAAGTTCTTACGCTCCACAGGTAGGAGGTGAGTTAGAGGAGGAGGAGAAGTTCTTACGCTCCACAGGTAGGAGGTGAGTTAGAGGAGAAGGAGAAGTTCTTACGCTCCACAGGTAGGAGGTGAGTTAGAGAAGGAGAAGTTCTTATGCTCCACAGGTAGGAGGTGAGTTAGAGGAGAAGGAGAAGTTCTTACGCTCCACAGGTAGGAGGTGAGTTAGAGGAGAAGGAGAAGTTCTTACGCTCCACAGGTAGGAGGTGAGTTAGAGAAGGAGAAGGAGAAGTTCTTACGCTCCATAGGTAGGAGGTGAGTTAGAGGAGAAGGAGAAGTTCTTATTCTCCACAGGTAGGAGGTGAGTTAGAGGAGAAGGAGAAGTTCTTGCGCTCCACAGGTAGGAGGTGAGTTAGAGGAGAAGGAGAAGTTCTTACGCTCCACAGGTAGGAGGTGAGTTAGAGGAGAAGGAGAAGTTCTTATTCTCCACAGGTAGGAGGTGAGTTAGAGGAGAAGGAGAAGTTCTTATTCTCCACAGGTAGGAGGTGAGTTAGAGGAGAAGGAGAAGTTCTTACGCTCCACAGGTAGGAGGTGAGTTAGAGGAGAAGGAGAAGTTCTTATTCTCCACAGGTAGGAGGTGAGTTAGAGGAGAAGGAGAAGTTCTTACGCTCCACAGGTAGGAGGTGAGTTAGGAGAAGGAGAAGTGATGATCCTGACAACCCAGAGTCGGGACCAGGAGGCAGAAATGTAGTCCTACACCAATCTCTGAGCGTCCTCTAGGTCAGTCACCCATCCAGAACCCCATAGAGATGGTGTCTGTTCCCCGACCCCCCCTTGTTAAATTGTACAGGAGACGTGTTACTCCTGAAAACATTGTAAAAATAAAAACTGCCGCCACAGAAATTAATAATAGTAAAACCATTAAATGTTGACTTTTAAATATTCGCTCTTTGGCATCGAAGGCATTTTTAATCAATGATCTGATCTCAGATCAGCATGTCGATATTTTCCGCCGCTGTTTCCTGAGCAGAAGGTGGAGACCAGCGTCCCCTCGGTCCAGGCCTTCGTCCGCCGCTGCCGACGGACCTGGGAGAAGGCCAGGTCGACCCTGCTCCGGACCTCGGGACGCTATCAGCGGTCGGCAAACCGTCGTCGCACCCCTGCTCCGCTGTACACCCCCGGGGCAGCAGGTTTGGCTGTCCACCAGGGACCTTCCCCTCCGGGTGGAGTCCAGGAAGCTGGCGCCCAAGTTTGTCGCCCCGTTCCCTATCGCCAGGGTCATTAGCCCCACTGCCGTCCGCCTCCGCCTCCCTCGCTCCATGAGGGTTCACCCCACCTTCCACGTCTCGAGGAACAAGCCGGTCAGCGAGAGCCCGCTCCAGCCCGCCTGCCAGCCGCCTCCGCCCCCCCGGCTTATCGATGGGGGGCCCGTCTACACTGTCCGGCGCCTCCTCCAGTCCCGCGCTGCAATCAGCTGATCCCTGTCACCTGTGCTCCCGTCACCAGCTGCAGCGCATCACCAATCAGCCCCAGCCATTACATAAGCCCCGCCCAGAGAACAGACCCACGCCAGATCGTAGTGCAGGGGTGGGCAAACGTTTTGACGTGCGGGCCACATTGGGTTTGAAATTTTGACAGAGGGGCCGGGCCAGGAGCATTTGGATGAGTGTTTGGCCCGGATATACTAAAGCGCTGCGTGTAGTGTGCAAACCTCATAGCACAGTACACACACACAGATAAATGTACAACCAGATTTACTAACAGTGTGTACGAAGGACTGCGTCTTTCAAATGTGCAAAATAGCACTAATCCAGGTAGTACGTTTGTCTCAATGAATATGCAAGATGCAGCATTTACACATATTTTGGCACAACAGTGTGAGGAGAAATGTAAATAGATTAAAATAGAACAACAGTGTGAGGAGAAATGTAAATAGATTAAAATAGAACAACAGTGTGAGGAGAAATGTAAATAGATTAAAATAGCACAACATTGTGAGGAGAAATGTAAATAGATTAAAATAGCACAACGGTGTGAGGAGAAATGTAAATAGATTAAAATAGAACAACAGTGTGAGGAGAAATGTAAATAGATTAAAATAACACAACGGTGTGAGGAGAAATGTAAATAGATTAAAATAACACAACAGTGTGAGGAGAAATGTAAATAGATTAATATAACACAACAGTGTGAGGAGAAATGTAAATAGATTAAAATAGCACAACAGTGTGAGGAGAAATGTAAATAGATTAAAATAGAACAACAGTGTGAGGAGAAATGTAAATAGATTAAAATAGCACAACAGTGTGAGGAGAAATGTAAATAGATTAATATAACACAACAGTGTGAGGAGAAATGTAAATAGATTAAAATAGCACAACAGTGTGAGGAGAAATGTAAATAGATTAAAATAACACAACAGTGTGAGGAGAAATGTAAATAGATTAAAATAGCACAACAGGGTGAGGAGAAATGTAAATAGATTAAAATAGCACAACAGTGTGAGGAGAAATGTAAATAGATTAAAATAACACAACAGTGTGAGGAGAAATGTAAATAGATTAAAATAACACAACAGTGTGAGGAGAAATGTAAATAGATTAAAATAACACAACAGTGTGAGGAGAAATGTAAATAGATTAAAATAGAACAACAGTGTGAGGAGAAATGTAAATAGATTAAAATAGCACAACAGTGTGAGGAGAAATGTAAATAGATTAAAATAGAACAACAGGGTGAGGAGAAATGTAAATAGATTAAAATAGCACAACAGTGTGAGGAGAAATGTAAATAGATTAAAATAGCACAACAGTGTGAGGAGAAATGTAAATAGATTAAAATAGCACAACAGTGTGAGGAGAAATGTAAATAGATTAAAATAGAACAACAGGGTGAGGAGAAATGTAAATAGATTAAAATAGCACAACAGTGTGAGGAGAAATGTAAATAGATTAAAATAGCACAACAGTGTGAGGAGAAATGTAAATAGATTAAAATAGCACAACAGTGTGAGGAGAAATGTAAATAGATTAAAATAGCACAACAGTGTGAGGAGAAATGTAAATAGATTAAAATAGAACAACAGGGTGAGGAGAAATGTAAATAGATTAAAATAGCACAACAGTGTGAGGAGAAATGTAAATAGATTAAAATAGCACAACAGTGTGAGGAGAAATGTAAATAGATTAAAATAGCACAGACACTGATCTGTGAAACCTGGTGATTCCATCTGTTTTTAATAAATTTCACTTGAAGGCGTAAAGTTAAATAAACCAACATTTATTGAAAAAAGATGATCACTTTCAACATTCAAAACATATCAAAACACGAAATACTAAATCTCAATCATTTCTGCTGCACTCATTTTTGTTCCACTGCTGTGCATAAATGCGCACTTCATTAAAAGACGCACGTTCAAACTTTCCAGATGCATTTTCTTTCATAACAGAACACACAAACAGTGAACAGTGTTATTGGTCTCCCTTTTTTGCCAGTGCATCAAAGTCTGGAGTTATTTTTGCTGTTTTATTCTCAGGATAGATCTGAGATGTTGGTCCGTTAACTTGGATCTATGACGGGATTTATTGATCATGACGCTGAACGTCTGCTCACACACGGAGGTCGAGCCAAACAACACCAGCACCTTCTGTGCCGTCCTCCGGAGGTTTGGAAACGTGGCTTCGTTAAGTGAGGCATAAAAGTCATTCATGTTAAGAGACTTGAACTTATCCTTTGAGGCGGAGTCGGACTGAAGATCGATCAGTTCCAACTGCAGCTCCTGCGGTGCGGTTTCAGGGTCTTGTGACAGGGGACGGGACACCAGCAATGGGGAAAACAAAACTAAAAGCAGAGCAATACGCTACAAGCCATCTGCTGGTCAAACACGGGTATTGCAGGGCCAAAATGAAAGTTATGATTTTGAATATTTTGGTCATTGGACAAGTTCGACGGGCCGTATTGAAAAGCATAACGTGCCGTGGTTTGCCCATGTCTGTCGTAGTGTCATGTATGTCCTCCTTCCAGCAACCTTCCAGCGCCTGCCTCCCCGTGTACCGACCTTGCCTGTCCCCGGAACCCTGTCTGCTCGCCTCCCGTCCCGGACCTGTCTGCCCGACCTGCCTGATCACCCGGTGCCTGACCCTCGCCTGACCCTTGGACCTGTCTCTGTGCCTGCCCCTAACCTGCTCTGTCTGCTACTCTGGACTGACTCCCTGGTATTGAACATTAAACCTGTTTTTGGACTCCCGCTCAAACTGCCTCGCATTTGGGTTCTTACCTGCCTTAGGCCTGACATCAGTTGTGCTTGGTTTTATTCAAAATCTACTGACAGCAACATGCATTTTTATTTATTTTTATACGTACCGTATTTTCACACCCATAGGACGCACCTAAAAGTCTTAGATTTTTTTCAAAATGTGCAGCGCGTCCATTGGTCCGCGCGGCCTATTTGTTGTTGTAAGGCGGACTCAGTCAGGCGCCTGGCGGAGTGATACGCTCCACCACAGTAAACTATTATGGCGTGTTGACGGAAGTGGCTGCCGAGGCTGCCGGTCCCGCAGCAGAACACGGGAATAGAGCAGCGGAGAGAGAATCCAGCATTAATGAATCAATGGAGGAAGAGGAGGAAGCAAGAAGACGACTTGCAGCAACTCGGTTCCTGAGATCTGCGACTCCGTGCGGGCCGATCTCACCGATACGGTCTAGACCGGAGTGAAGCAAGCTAACGCGCTAACGGGCTAACTAGCAAGCTAGCTTAACATCGTCATCCCCGGTGGATTAACCAAAGAACTCCAACCGTTCAACGTTAAACTGTGGGCTGCGTGGGAGCGCTGGACGACAGAAGGAGACCACAGTTCCACTCAGAGTGGAAGGCAGCGCAGCGCCACCGTTTGACTGGATTGTAGCTGCTTCGGCTAACTGTCTGCTAGCATTGTTGTTCGCATCATTTCCGAGGCGCCGACGCCGCCGCACGGAAAGTGACTGGCAATGAAGAAAGAGGCCGGCATGTTTGACGAGATCTAGCGCAGCTGTTCACTACAGAAACAGAGGATGAGGACTTTGATGGGTTTGATTAATGACTCTGTTTTGCTCCGGCTCTATTTCTTAAAACGCGCACCAGTATGCTTGTTTGATTGATGATGATTAAAGATGTGAGTACCAAACTCAGTTTTTCTCCTGCTTTATTTTGCGCACCTATCATGCCGGCGCCTTTTGATCCGCGCGCCCTTTGTATGTTTGAAATACCGAAAAATCAGCTGTTAATGAGACTGCGGCGAATCAGCAGGTGCGTCATAAGGTCGTGAAAATACGGTACATGTTTAGCTCACTGGAGTAACAATGGTATAATTATTCAACAAGAATATCTGTGTTTGGTGAATTTAGGGATACATGGCATTGAAACCAGAATTTCTTTGTTAGCCTTACATGATTATTCTAAGTCAGACAGTCGACAAAAGTTGAGAACTCAAAAATCTCTTGCCATGAAATTTTATATTTGTGAAGCTTTTTTTAAAAGTGTTAAAAGAAAAAGAAAGAATATAATTCCATATTCTTTCTTTTTCTTTTCTTTCTTGTTTTACTCTCATCTCTTTAAAGTGATTACGGATTCTGTGCTGACTGACTGCTCTGCTTCATTTTGCTGTCTGATTTTGACTTTTGTCTAAAACTTCTGATGCTGCTTGTTTGTCTGGATTTGATGAATATTTATTGTCTTTTCAATAGTGCTAATAGCCAACAATGAACTGCACTGCAAGTCAAATGCTCTCCAGCATGTCTGTGTCTGTAGCAACGCAGAACAAGAGTGAGAGCAGCCCTGGAGGGAGAGAACAGACGGTGAATCTTCAGCAGCACGGACAGCGCTGCTGCTAAAGGCTGTGAATCTTCATCCAGTGTCACAACATCGAGGAACAATTTGAACAGGGCAAATCCACCAGCGTGAAAAAGACTGAGGGTAAGCACAGAGATGAAGCAGAGGTGTGTTGTGTATCATTTCCAGTCGGATGCCTTTTACACTTGGTCAAACACTCCCAGACACGAACACGTCTTCTGCCGCTCGCCCCAGGACAGTTTCTGCAGGAGGCGATCAATGTCAAGGCTTGAAAGCCTCTTGACGGTCCTCCCCTTGAAGTTTGAGCATCGGCCATTCCTCCACCCTCGTGTACCGGGGCTTTCGTGAGCAGACTGTCAAACAGCAGCGGAGGGGAAATCCGGCAGCTCAGCCATGCCAGAGGAGCTGGGTTGTGGCCTCTAAACTCATGGGCTCTTTGGCAATTTAATTCTCCATATTGAAAGATTTAAATTGCTAAAGGTCTAGATTAAATATATTCTGAAGCAACCAAAACATTAACGTCAATAAAGGCAAACAGTCTGGGTGAGAAAAACATCCCAAACATGCTGATGATGATGATGATGAAAGGAAGAGTGAACTCCAGTCCTCGTTCAGACCACGCAGAAACAACGTCCAGCTGAACAGGATGGAACGAGTTGCAGCTCATATAACAGAAACATGAATCTCCAGAAGCCCGAAGATCCCATGTTGATTTATTTGAAAAAAACAAAGTGATTTCCTGCCATTTTAATGTGAAATCTACACTGAAACATATCAGCTAAGTGCATCATCCCACCGTCGATCTGAGCCGAGTGCACGAACCCAATAGAGCACACCTGAGATGAGGTCCCTGAGAGCTTCTAATCTCTGAATGGCTCTGACTTATTTACCGATATACTGAGCTGCTGGAGTTATTTCAATAGTTTATATGCATTGAGAGCCCCGTGCGTCCCACTGAGTCAAATTACCCCCCCTAGTAAATCACAATAAAATGCTGACAACTCTTTTTGGTTTTTCTGAAGTCACTGAGGTGGTTCTCAAGATCCTCAGTGACCGGTCAATGGGGATGGGTGAGACTCCCCGAGTCTTGGTTGTCACGTCTCTGTGATAGTGCATGGCGGTCAGGGACAGTGCCTCTGGGGGACCAGAGGGTTGCTCCAACGACAGGCTGATCCCCCCGTAGGTAGAGCAACCCAACCAGTCCACATGCGATTTTAGGATTTGGAGAAGGCGTTTGATTGCGTCCCTCATAGTATCTTGTTGGGGGGTGTGTCGGGAGTATGTGGTCCGGAGCCCTTTGCTGAGGGCTGTCCGGTCCCTGTATGACTGAATTCACACACCAGTCCTCAATGCACACACACACACACACACACAGAGGGACAGATAGAAATAGAGAGAGAGAAAGAACGTTATTACAAAACAATGAAATACTTGGTGTCCCAACCTTGACGGCCAACAGTAAATGGAACCATTGCAGATAGTAGCAGTAAGACATCCGGAATACTAGAGTTTCTGTACTTTAATGATTCCATTTGTTTCTGCCTTGAAAAGGATAATTGGAAAATAGTCTCAAGTAAAGACAGGAGAATCAATGGAATAGAGAAAAGGGTTGCTCTCACTCTGCAACGAAACATCTCAGTATCACTTCCTTGTCTGCAACTCATCTGTAATCGAATCAATGGTGTGTTAAGACATTTTGAATCAGATTTATGTTGGAAGGAGCTAATACTACAAGACAAATTTTCAAAATCCAGTAAAAGCATGACTGGACTGAGTTAATTGTTGCTTCTGGATCTGAAGTGTTAAAAGCTGTAATGTAAGGCTTTTAAAGCCCAGGGAGACACTGACCTGTTGAGCGGTGCAGATAACAGCTAAAGGCTGATAGCAGATCAGGCTAGCATAGATGCTCATTCTCCCAATGGACGGCCAGGTGCGTATTCTCCCCAAGTACTGAAAGCACTAACTATCTAAATTGGATTGTGTTTTCTGTAATACTACAACGTTTATGCTTTTCTTATCTGAAATCTGTTTTGCTCTGGTGTTGGTGTGTGACAGGGGTCGTCTGACACAAGCCTTTGTTCAATCATTAATGGTCCGCAGAACTTTAATCTTCATGCCTTTGGAGGTTGCCTGAATTTCTATCTAGTACCAATACTAGATCAAATTCTTCACTTATCCAATTAAGTTATAGCTACCTCCCTGCAGCCCCAGTGACTGCATAAATGATTTCATTCAGTCAAATTTGTATTCATGAAAATTAATTTAAATATATGTGTATAAAAAAATAGACACCTCGTCTCGTAATACTAATGTTCTACCTCTATCACAAAAAACACAATAATTATATATATATATATATATATATATAATAATAATAATATGGCATGCCGTTCAGGAACTTATTATATATTAGGGGTGGGACATTAACGCGTTAATTACAATTAATTAATAAGAAGGACGTTAATTAATTCAAAATATTAACGCATTTTAACGCAGTTTGCGTGTCAAAAAACCCGGAACGTTTGTCAGTTCACCATGTTCTGGTACGCCACTTATACTGACGCACACAGTCCCAGGCTGGCTTGGGGACGAATGGAGACGGGAGAGAGTACTTTTGTAATGTATTTGGTCCGTGCCTGGATTCCGTAGTCATGTGATGACGTAGGCACGTTAGCTTGTTGTGTGCGTTGATGTAGCATGTAGTTCCGTGACTGACTGCGCCTCATTAAAAGATAAGTTTGTTCCTGAATCGGCCTCCTCCTTCCTACCATCCGTAGAGGTGAAAGACATAACAACTTTGCTGGACGGTAAATTCATTTTCAAAAAACGACCAGATGGGAGAATAGACAAAGCCACCGTGTATTGCAAACTATGCAAAAAAGAGTTTGCCTACCACAGAAGTGCTTCAACCTTACGGTATCATTTAAATGCTAAAAATGTCGGAGCTAGCACAGAAACGGCTCGCGCTAGCGGTTCTGGTCAGCAGCAACTTGACCAAATGACAAATGGATTTAGACGGAAAATGAGCAAGTAAACGTCGGAAACACTGACGAATTCACCCGCAAAGTGGGTTGCCAAAGGCTGTAGACCGCTATCAGTGGTAGAAGACAAAGGTCTACAAGATGTGCTACGGATAGCTGCGTGTGATGAAACCTTTGAAATGCCGTGCAGAAAGACTATTTCAAGCAAAATTCTGCAACTGTACTTACCTTTGTTTACAATTTTGAAATGAAATGAAATTACCAGCCATTAAATGAGCTTCAGTTAAAAGTCATGTCTGTGTGTATTATTTGATAAGTCGTCCAATACAATTTATTTGCATAAAAAAATGTTGGTTTTGAGGAAATTATGGGCATGCGATTAATTTCGATTAATTAATTACAAAGCATATGGTTAATTAGTTAAAAAAAATTAATCAAGTCCCACCACTATTATATATATATATATCAAAAGTGAGGTCTGAGAATATGGACCGAACTCCGGAATATATATTTTGATATATATATTCAGAAAGTAGTGGTTAGGGTTCCGCGCTCTCACCCCCGCGGTCCGGGTTCGATTCCCGGTCGGGGAGCCAGATCAATCTTGTGTCATTAATAGAGTCAGCTCGAAATCAAGTGCCGGCAATCCTCAATGAGGAGATAATGAACGCCCTGAAACAAATCCGCAAGGGCATTTTTGAAATGCTCCTCTTAGACAGTATTTGACTGTATTTGTACTGTAATACATGCTGTAAGTGTCCGGCTGATGCGCGACAAATCACGTGATGGGGTCGAAGCTGCAGAACAATTTTGAATCCAGTTCCCAGTCCACATTCACCGGGGCGTTCATTATCTCCGGCACTAGATTTCGAGCTGACTCGCTCAGTGATCCTCGTCTAGTAATGACACAAGATCGCAGCAGCGCCGTGATGAAGATGATGATGATGAATATATTTATTGGGTAGAATGTTAGAGTACAAGTACATTCAAACAGTAGCATGTGTAGCAGCCCTCGGCGTCGAATGAAATGCAGGGGGTCACAAACGGGTGGAGTTGCTTCCGTTATTTTAATCAGGCACCGTGAAACTCGCTCTGCTCACCAAGGGGTGCAAACTCATAAACCATTGTAGCGCTTTTCTCTCGTGCGGTGACTAATTGTGCAACGTGTCCGTTGTCGGCGTTTGGCGTGCAGACAGCTGTTCGTCACACCCCCTCGCTGGCCAAACTGTTCTGGCTTTATACGGCGCTGTGCATGTTCCGGGGCAGGCAGCTTCGACCCCATCACGTGACTTGTCGCGCGTCAGACGGACACTTACAGCATGTATTACAGTACAAATACAGTCAAATACTGTCTAAGAGGAGCATTTCAAAAAAGCCCTTGCGGATTTGTTTCAGGGCGTTCATTATCTCCTCGTTGAGGATTGCCGGCACTAGATTTCGAGCTGACTCTATTGATGACACAAGATCGATCTGGCTCCCCGACCGGGAATCGAACCCGGACCACGGGGGTGAGAGCGCGGAACCCTAACCACGACACCGCGGTTTTCACATATATGGAAATTTCTGAATATATATATCAAAATATATATTCCAGAGTTCGGTCCATATTCTCAGACCTCACTTTTGATATACCGTATTTTCCGGATTATAAGTCGCGGTTTTTTTCATAGTTTGGTCGGGGGTGCGACTTATAAATCGGAGCGACTTATATATGCTTTTTTTTACAAAATCTGTGAGCGCAGAGACAGTAGCCTACACATTTCTATAACAGGTGTTACAGGGAACTCTGTGACCCGTCAGAATCTGTCGCGGTTTCTGGAGGTTCAGAGTTATCTGTCACACCTGTTATCTAAAAACACAAATTAGAAGGGCTGAATGAAAATGGTGCCGAAAAGAAAGTCATATTCCGTGGCTTACAAGCTTCAGATAGTGAAATATGGAGCCGAAAACGGCAATCGAGCAGCAGAAAGAAAGTTTGGAGTGAGCGAAAAACTTGTAAGGGACTGGCGAAAAGCGGAGGTTACGCTTACTGAAATGAAGAAAACAAAGAAAGCTAATCGCGGGCGACAAGCTAGGTGGCCGCAGTTGGAGGAACGAGTTCACGTATGGGTGCTTGAACAACGTGCTGCTGGGAGAGGTTTGTCAACGGTGCAGTTGCGTCTCCACGCCCAGGTGGTTGCCAAGGAGGTGAATATAAACGGCTTTGCGGGAGGACCTTCTTGGTGTTACCGCTTCATGCAACGCAAACGCCTCTCTATCAGAG